>NC_056732.1:1002521332-1002825927 GCF_019279795.1 Protopterus annectens | reverse complement strand
TCAAAAATTTGGGGGGGGCCTTGGTTGAAATATCCCCGCCCGGGGGGGGGAGGCCGGGGTTTTGAGGGGCTTTGGGGAAATAGGCCCAAGAGGGCGGTTCAAATATGGACAATGGAATTGCATTTCCCATTTTTACACCAGGGATGTAGGTACACTTAAAAGATATTTTCTCTAAGCATTGGCACGCTTATCAGTTGACCCAACTATTAAGAGCCTTACAGGTACTCGACCTAGATTCGTTTATCGAATAAAAGAACTTAAAGAGTTTGCTCTGCTACCCAAGGGTCCATAATGATCCACCTGCTTTGTTGGGTCCCTACATGACCACATGCGACAAATGCAATTTTTGTCCATATATAGAAACCGACCCTGTCTTCCGATATCCATATGGTTCGGTATTTACTACATCAGGAATGAGGGCAATTGTATGTCCAGAGATGTAGTTTACCTAGCCTGCTGCACAGTCTGTCCAGCCTACTATGTAGGCAAGACCAATAGGACACTGAGGATAGGATTCGTGAGCATGTATACCACACAAGGAGAGGTACTACATAATGCACTATCCAAACACACTAATGACAAAGGTCAAGAGCATCGCTTAAGTTCAGGATCTTGGAACAGATCTCAAGGACATACAGGAGAGGGACATTAACAATTATACAGAGACCAGGGAAATCCATTGGATTATTAAGTTTAGGGCAGATATCACCCCAGGTCTCAATGGAAGGGTTCCCTGCGACCTCTGCTGAAATCAAGAAGGTTATTGTCCAAAAGATGTTAAGAGGCTATGAAGAGTTTTTACTTTGTGGCCAGTAGGGTCTTTTTGAACAACTTTATATGCATAGATGCTCTGTCAATGTTTTGATAGTTATGTTACAAAAATTTTCCTCCCCCATCTGTCACACATACTTTTGATTTATTTATTCCAATAATGGATATGAATATGAATGGCTTTGTTTTGAAATGCCGTACTGTTTTATGATGGTGTATAGGAATTTTATATATGACTTTTTTACATGATATTTTTAATGAGCCATGTACCTTTAAATAATGGACAGGATTTTGGCGCCATTTTGGCTTTTTAAACTGATGTTTACAGACAGTTTAGTTGTATAGGTCTGAAGAAGCTCATGCAGCTCACCTCTTTTTATTAATAAACCTGCTTTTTACATACCGCCTGCACTTGGATTATTTACATCATTGGCTATTGGATTTAGGAGCTACTTGTGATTTAAATGAGACTGCAATCCTCCATTGTTTTGCTCAGCGGTGTTTGTTTTTAACTAAATATTTACATAGTGTACACTCACTACTCTGACCAAACAGTATTTACAATGTGTACCTGACTGCTGTGGCCAGTCAGTATTTGAAATTTGTACCTGACTACTGTGGCCAGTCAGTATTTACCATGTGTACACTGAGTACTGAGGCCAGTCAGTATTTACAATGTGTACCTGACTACTGTGGCCAGTCAGTATTTACAATGTGTACCTGACTACTGTGGCCAGTCAGTATTTACAATGTGTACCTGACTACTGTGGCCAGTCAGTATTTACAATGTGTACACTGACTACTGTGGCCAGTCAGTATTTACAATGTGTACCTGACTACTGTGGCCAGTCAGTATTTACAATGTGTACCTGACTACTGTGGCCAGTCAGTATTTACAATGTGTACCTGACTACTGTGGCCAGTCAGTATTTACAATGTGTACACTGACTACTGTGGCCAGTCAGTATTTACAATGTGTACCTGACTACTGTGGCCAGTCAGTATTTACAATGTGTACACTGACTACTGTGGCCAGTCAGTATTTACAATGTGTACCTGACTACTGTGGCCAGTCAGTATTTACAATGTGTACACTGACTACTGTGGCCAGTCAGTATTTACAATGTGTATGCTGACTACTGTGGCCAGTCAGTATTTACAATGTGTACACTGACTACTGTGGCCAGTCAGTATTTACAATGTGTACCTGACTACTGTGGCCAGTCAGTATTTACAATGTGTACCTGACTACTGTGGCCAGTCAGTATTTACAATGTGTACCTGACTACTGTGGCCAGTCAGTATTTACAATGTGTACACTGACTACTGTGAACAGTCAGTATTTACAATGTGTACACTGACTACTGTGGCCAGTCAGTATTTACAATGTGTACCTGACTACTGTGGCCAGTCAGTATTTACAATGTGTAAACTGACTACTGTGGCCAGTCAGTATTTACAATGTGTACTGACTACTGTGGCCAGTCAGTATTTACAATGTGTACACTGACTACTGTGGCCAGTCAGTATTTACAATGTGTACCTGACTACTGTGGCCAGTCAGTATTTACAATGTGTACCTGACTACTGTGGCCAGTCAGTATTTACAATGTGTACCTGACTACTGTGGCCAGTCAGTATTTACAATGTGTAGCTGACTACTGTGGCCAGTCAGTATTTACAATGTGTACACTGACTACTGTGGCCAGTCAGTATTTACAATGTGTACCTGACTACTGTGGCCAGTCAGTATTTACAATGTGTACTTGACTACTGTGGCCAGTCAGTATTTACAATGTGTACACTGACTACTGTGGCCAGTCAGTATTTACAATGTGTACCTGACTACTGTGGCCAGTCAGTATTTACAATGTGTACACTGACTACTGTGGCCAGTCAGTATTTACAATGTGTACCTGACTACTGTGGCCAGTCAGTATTTACAATGTGTACCTGACTACTGTGGCCAGTCAGTATTTACAATGTGTACCTGACTACTGTGGCCAGTCAGTATTTACAATGTGTACCTGACTACTGTGGCCAGTCAGTATTTACAATGTGTACACTGACTACTGTGGCCAGTCAGTATTTACAATGTGTACCTGACTACTGTGGCCAGTCAGTATTTACAATGTGTACACTGACTACTGTGGCCAGTCAGTATTTACAATGTGTACACTGACTACTGTGGCCAGTCAGTATTTACAATGTGTACCTGACTACTGTGGCCAGTCAGTATTTACAATGTGTACACTGACTGTGGCCAGTCAGTATTTACAATGTGTACCTGACTACTGTGGCCAGTCAGTATTTACAATGTGTACACTGACTACTGTGGCCAGTCAGTATTTACAATGTGTACCTGACTACTGTGGCCAGTCAGTATTTACAATGTGTACCTGACTACTGTGGCCAGTCAGTATTTACAATGTGTACCTGACTACTGTGGCCAGTCAGTATTTACAATGTGTACCTGACTACTGTGGCCAGTCAGTATTTACAATGTGTACCTGACTACTGTGGCCAGTCAGTATTTACAATGTGTACCTGACTACTGTGGCCAGTCAGTATTTACAATGTGTACCTGACTACTGTGGCCAGTCAGTATTTACAATGTGTACCTGACTACTGTGGCCAGTCAGTATTTACAATGTGTACCTGACTACTGTGGCCAGTCAGTATTTACAATGTGTACCTGACTACTGTGGCCAGTCAGTATTTACAATGTGTACACTGACTACTGTGGCCAGTCAGTATTTACAATGTGTACACTGACTACTGTGGCCAGTCAGTATTTACAATGTGTACACTGACTACTGTGGCCAGTCAGTATTTACAATGTGTACCTGACTACTGTGGCCAGTCAGTATTTACAATGGGTACACTCACTACTGTGGCCAGTCAGTATTTACAATGTGTACACTGATCCTGTGGCCAGTCAGTATTTACATAGTGTACACTCACTACTCTGACCAAACAGTATTTACAATGTGTACCTGACTACTGTGGCCAGTCAGTATTTACAATGTGTACACTGACTACTGTGGCCAGTCAGTATTTACAATGTGTACCTGACTACTGTGGCCAGTCAGTATTTACAATGTGTACACTGACTACTGTGGCCAGTCAGTATTTACAATGTGTACCTGACTACTGTGGCCAGTCAGTATTTACAATGTGTACCTGACTACTGTGGCCAGTCAGTATTTACAATGTGTACCTGACTACTGTGGCCAGTCAGTATTTACAATGTGTACCTGACTACTGTGGCCAGTCAGTATTTACAATGTGTACCTGACTACTGTGGCCAGTCAGTATTTACAATGTGTACCTGACTACTGTGGCCAGTCAGTATTTACAATGTGTACACTGGCCAGTCAGTATTTACAATGTGTACACTGACTACTGTGGCCAGTCAGTATTTACAATGTGTACCTGACTACTGTGGCCAGTCAGTATTTACAATGTGTACACTGACTACTGTGGCCAGTCAGTATTTACAATGTGTACCTGACTACTGTGGCCAGTCAGTATTTACAATGTGTACCTGACTACTGTGGCCAGTCAGTATTTACAATGTGTACACAGTGGCCAGTCAGTATTTACAATGTGTACCTGACTACTGTGGCCAGTCAGTATTTACAATGTGTACACTGACTACTGTGGCCAGTCAGTATTTACAATGTGTACACTGACTACTGTGGCCAGTCAGTATTTACAATGTGTACCTGACTACTGTGGCCAGTCAGTATTTACAATGTGTACACTGACTACTGTGGCCAGTCAGTATTTACAATGTGTACCTGACTACTGTGGCCAGTCAGTATTTACAATGTGTACCTGACTACTGTGGCCAGTCAGTATTTACAATGTGTACCTGACTACTGTGGCCAGTCAGTATTTACAATGTGTACTGACTACTGTGGCCAGTCAGTATTTACAATGTGTACACTGACTACTGTGGCCAGTCAGTATTTACAATGTGTACACTGACTACTGTGGCCAGTCAGTATTTACAATGTGTACCTGACTACTGTGGCCAGTCAGTATTTACAATGTGTACCTGACTACTGTGGCCAGTCAGTATTTACAATGTGTACCTGACTACTGTGGCCAGTCAGTATTTACAATGTGTACACTGACTACTGTGGCCAGTCAGTATTTACAATGTGTACCTGACTACTGTGGCCAGTCAGTATTTACAATGTGTACCTGACTACTGTGGCCAGTCAGTATTTACAATGTGTACACTGAGTCAGTATTTACAATGTGTACACTGACTACTGTGGCCAGTCAGTATTTACAATGTGTACCTGACTACTGTGGCCAGTCAGTATTTACAATGTGTACACTGACTACTGTGGCCAGTCAGTATTTACAATGTGTACCTGACTACTGTGGCCAGTCAGTATTTACAATGTGTACACTGACTACTGTGGCCAGTCAGTATTTACAATGTGTACCTGACTACTGTGGCCAGTCAGTATTTACAATGTGTACCTGACTACTGTGGCCAGTCAGTATTTACAATGTGTACCTGACTACTGTGGCCAGTCAGTATTTACAATGTGTACACTGACTACTGTGGCCAGTCAGTATTTACAATGTGTACCTGACTACTGTGGCCAGTCAGTATTTACAATGTGTACCTGACTACAGTGGCCAGTCAGTATTTACAATGTTTATACTGAGTCAGTATTTACAATGTGTACACTGACTACTGTGGCCAGTCAGTATTTACAATGTGTAGCTGACTACTGTGGCCAGTCAGTATTTACAATGTGTACACTGACTACTGTGGCCAGTCAGTATTTACAATGTGTACCTGACTACTGTGGCCAGTCAGTATTTACAATGTGTACCTGACTACTGTGGCCAGTCAGTATTTACAATGTGTACTTGACTGTGGCCAGTCAGTATTTACAATGTGTACACTGACTACTGTGGCCAGTCAGTATTTACAATGTGTACCTGACTACTGTGGCCAGTCAGTATTTACAATGTGTACACTGACTACTGTGGCCAGTCAGTATTTACAATGTGTACCTGACTACTGTGGCCAGTCAGTATTTACAATGTGTACACTGACTACTGTGGCCAGTCAGTATTTACAATGTGTACCTGACTACTGTGGCCAGTCAGTATTTACAATGTGTACCTGACTACTGTGGCCAGTCAGTATTTACAATGTGTACCTGACTACTGTGGCCAGTCAGTATTTACAATGTGTACTGACTACTGTGGCCAGTCAGTATTTACAATGTGTACACTGACTACTGTGGCCAGTCAGTATTTACAATGTGTACCTGACTACTGTGGCCAGTCAGTATTTACAATGTGTACCTGACTACTGTGGCCAGTCAGTATTTACAATGTGTATGCTGACTACTGTGGCCAGTCAGTATTTACAATGTGTACCTGACTACTGTGGCCAGTCAGTATTTACAATGTGTACCTGACTACTGTGGCCAGTCAGTATTTACAATGTGTACCTGACTACTGTGGCCAGTCAGTATTTACAATGTGTACCTGACTACTGTGGCCAGTCAGTATTTACAATGTGTACACTGAGGCCAGTCAGTATTTACAATGTGTACACTGACTACTGTGGCCAGTCAGTATTTACAATGTGTACCTGACTACTGTGGCCAGTCAGTATTTACAATGTGTACACTGACTACTGTGGCCAGTCAGTATTTACAATGTGTACCTGACTACTGTGGCCAGTCAGTATTTACAATGTGTACCTGACTACTGTGGCCAGTCAGTATTTACAATGTGTACCTGACTACTGTGGCCAGTCAGTATTTACAATGTGTACCTGACTACTGTGGCCAGTCAGTATTTACAATGTGTACCTGACTACTGTGGCCAGTCAGTATTTACAATGTGTACCTGACTACTGTGGCCAGTCAGTATTTACAATGTGTATGCTGACTACTGTGGCCAGTCAGTATTTACAATGTGTACCTGACTACTGTGGCCAGTCAGTATTTACAATGTGTACACTGAGTCAGTATTTACAATGTGTACACTGACTACTGTGGCCAGTCAGTATTTACAATGTGTACCTGACTACTGTGGCCAGTCAGTATTTACAATGTGTACACTGACTACTGTGGCCAGTCAGTATTTACAATGTGTACACTGACTACTGTGGCCAGTCAGTATTTACAATGTGTACCTGACTACTGTGGCCAGTCAGTATTTACAATGTGTACCTGACTACTGTGGCCAGTCAGTATTTACAATGTGTACACTGACTACTGTGGCCAGTCAGTATTTACAATGTGTACACTGACTACTGTGGCCAGTCAGTATTTACAATGTGTACCTGACTACTGTGGCCAGTCAGTATTTACAATGTGTACACTGACTACTGTGGCCAGTCAGTATTTACAATGTGTACACTGACTACTGTGGCCAGTCAGTATTTACAATGTGTACCTGACTACTGTGGCCAGTCAGTATTTACAATGTGTACACTGACTACTGTGGCCAGTCAGTATTTACAATGTGTACACTGACTACTGTGGCCAGTCAGTATTTACAATGTGTACACTGACTACTGTGGCCAGTCAGTATTTACAATGTGTACACTAACTACTGTGGCCAGTCAGTATTTACAATGTGTACTCTGACTAATGTGACCAGTCAGTATCTGCAGTGTGTACCTGAGTACTGTGGCCAGTCAGTATTTACAATGTGTACACTGACTACTGTGACCAGTCAGTATTTACAATGTGTACACTGACTACTGTGGCCAGTCAGTATTTACAATGTGTACCTGACTACTGTGGCCAGTCAGTATTTACAATGTGTACCTGACTACTGTGGCCAGTCAGTATTTACAATGTGTACCTGACTGCTGTGGCCAGTCAGTATTTACAATGTGTACCTGACTACTGTGGCCAGGCAGTGCACACATTCTGGAACATAATTGAGATTGCATTGTATACCTATGTTGAACCAGTTACAGTGAGCACATAGATGGAAAACAAGATTACTTTGTGAAAATGGCAGCAGTGGTATAACATGTGTAGGATGATGGGGGTAGCTGCCTTGGGATGCACGCTGTTAGAGGACACATTTTTGCTTGTTTTTTTCCTCACTGTCAACATTTCTTTGACCGTGGCAAGGCACTCTTTGCTATAGACTAGTTTTGCAAAGCTCATTGTAGCAGGAAGCTATTTAGCTTACATTTATCCTTGACTCTGGAGGACTTTACACACTGTCCAGAGTACCAGGACTCCAACTGTCCTAGCTACAGCCCTGCAAGTTAGCTCCTGTAGAAACAATTCATTTCCTACATTTAGCCATAGAAATGTCAGTGTCTTAGAGGCTAAGAGTTCACCTTTCTGATTTTGTTTCCTATGTATCCTACAAAAAATACAACTTTGCATCATCTGCTTTATTTACATTGTCATGTTAGGCCAATATGTCTGGTCTCTAGTGGTGTATTTGCCCTTCGACATTTTCATAAGTCATATCCGAAGCTTTAGCAGGATATGATTCCATAGCTTAGATAAAATTCTCCTCATCACCTTTAATTGATTTTTTTTGTTTATATAAGATTATTCATCTTTGAAGTATGACATGCTTAGAACATGTTGTTTTGTACTGCCTGGGCAACCTGGCATTAAGTTCCTGTCAACAGTTTAATTTACTTGTTGTCTGTTGTAGCTACTTTCGGTTCTTGCAGTTTCTTAGGTATAACTGGATTTTGCATTTTGTTGGATTTATTGAGATTCTTTATAATGTATGTGTTGACGTGTTCTGATTTATATTTAGATCTTTCTGATATGTATCACAGAAGGAGGCTTGGTTTATTTTCACTTATGATACTTTGCAACCAGAGGGCCTTAATAATGAATTATAAATGAAATATTTAATATAGCAGCACTGGAAGTATCTTGGAACCTCATTTCATAGAAGTTAGGATATGTGTATCTTTGTATTCAGCTACCTTGTTGATATTATTATTGTTATGTTGTTGTGTCTTTCGGCTTTTCCAGGTTAGGGGTCACCACAGCGGAACTCCGATCCGCTAATGATTGGCAGTAGATTTTTACATGCCAAGTTGCCAGCCCTGACGCACAACCTTCAACAAAGGTACGCCCATTCACGCATGTCTCCACACATAAGATGCTCTAACTGAAAATTGAACAGGACAACATCTTACTGTGAGGCGACAACGCTACCGCAGCACCACCACCGCAGTGATATTATTATTGTTATAATTATTTTTATTCTATGAGCGCATTAGTTTCAACTGAATTATTTTTGCTTTATGTTTTTATTTAAATTCATATGCATTCTGGTATATTCTACTGTTCTATTGTTCTATTTAGTGATGTTCTAATTGATGAACTATTTAAGTGCTTTGCTGTGTTTAAAACTTTTAAACCTTGAAGGTGTATGCTGAGGCACTAGTTCATTTTTGTTTTTTACACATTGTTCCTGGTTTTAATAAAGTTGCTTTTTTGTGCCAAATTATGTTTTTCTACATTTTTAAGCATAACCTTCCAGTTTTTCTTCTAAAAATCTGCCTTAAAATTCTACTTTACATGACAATGGAATCTATTAGCCTTCCAGCATAGTATTGCACTTCAACATCATATTTTTCAAATGTCAACAACATTTTTTTTGCATTCTAGTTTGTGCTTTGTGCAGTGACTTCTTGAAATGTTGTGCAAGGGATTATTATTATTTCGCTACACTTTGATATGCTTACTATAAATATAATGAAGAAATGTATAGTTCAATGAATGTGTTAAAAAAATTCTGATAGCGAAAAACTATGGTTAGTATTTCCTTCTTAATGTATACACCCCTAGCTTGTACCTCTGTTAAACCTCTTGATGCAAAGACAATACGTCTTCTCTTTTGCAGTAACACTGTGACTAGACTTTTCTGGCTTTTATCCACTTGCAATCTGATATGAAATTGTGCATCATAGTTTTTACCTAAAGGTACAGTTGTCACCATCTCTTAACCAGCTTATGGCTTCTAGCTTGATATCCTGACCAGTTACATACTGTAACTATATCTTGTTCGATTACATTTTTTAGGGATGCAATTAGTCTGATATGTGTGGTATATGTCTGTGCAGGTATTGTGTCATCCTCATGAATGGCATTACTAAGGGTTTGTCTGCTATAATCTGTATATTTGCAATGTCATGGGCATTATCAGCATTGTTAACATTATTATTTACAAGGTGACCAAAATATTTCACAGAAGACATAACCATCATATACTTTTATAACTTTCAAACTTTATGATGTTAGTCTGCCCAATGGATTAATTAATCTTATGACATGTTCTTTGTTTTTTTTTTCCTCCCAAGCCAAAATGTCATCAGTAATATTTACAATTCCTTCTAGAGTTCCAATTATATTGTCTACAGAATGTTGAAAGAATTTGAGAGGTGCTAAAATGGGAAATTGTAGTCTTAGAAATTTATATCTGTTAAAGGATGATTTGAAGTTACGCAGCTTAGACCATTCCTCATTCAGTTTATAGAGTTTCCTGATTAGTGTCCATTAACACGATGTCCGGTTCGATTCTCAGCTAGAGTGTCTTTTGCATGGAGACATGCGTGAATGGGCGTACCTTCGTTGAAGGTTGTGCGTCAGAGCTGGTAACTCGGCACGTAAAAATCAACTACCAATCATTAGCGGACCGGAGTTCTGCTGCGGCAACCCCTAACCGGGAAAAGCCAAAAGACACAAACAAACAAACTGAGAGGAATTTTACATTAGGCTTAGTGGTAGCCACTTCTACTGCTCAGAGAATATATTTTTCTCTCACAATCCATTTGTTTTGAACATGTAGGTTAATGCATACCCCAATTTTGTCTTTTTCCACAGTAGTTATTATGTGGATAGCCCATTCAGTAGGTGTTCTCTGTTTAACTATCACAACAAATGTTCCGTAAACTTAAGCTCTGCTCTAACTTTTCTCTAATAGTTACAGGCATTACAGGTGAGACGTATCACTGGAACAACTTCTGGTAATAATGGATTATAACACTCCATTTTCATGCATCCTACACCCTTACACACATGAGAATAATTCTCTATATCTTTTTTTTTTTCACAGATCCTCTCTCTTTCTCATTAGTTTTCACAGAATCCACAAACTGAATTTCTATCATTTTGCATCCAGAACATTAACATTCTCCTTTCCTTGACTTCTTCCTTTTAAAACAAGTTCTTACACAAAGGCCAGCAGTTCCACATAATGTGCTAACCTGATTTTTTGCTTTACATTACCTACTTCTTGACACCTCTCCACCAGGCTTGAATGATATGGTATCTATTACTAGTTTTTTTTTAAACTAAATACTTTTGCTAGATAGGTTTTTGTATTATTATTATTTTGTATTCATTTAAAATGCAATGTTTGTTTAAAAATAAGTTAAATAAATGAGTAGGGTTTTAAATTTAGCTATTTAATTAAATGAGTTTTTTGACTGGCTGCTGGACTTTCAATTTCCTGTGAATGTGTTTATATAATAAAAAAAGAGGATGTTGTTATATGTCTGATGAAGTTTGGTTATTGTACTAAATGAAAGCGCTTATATTAAATTCGTTCATTTTATCTTGTGTTCCCATTTTTATTTACCTATACCTGCTGCCTTTTCGCCTTTTGTGGTTTACCTTGTTTTTTTGGTTTTATTTGTCGTTTTTATTGGTCTATGGCTTCGGGCAGCATAGGAAATGGTAATGGGAATGTCTCATTCAGAATTTATACAACTACAGGATTTTGTGCATAACTCGACTCTATTAGGTCAGCAGTTATCGCAACAGAAAGCCCCCCCCCCACCTCTGGTAATTTACCCTCCGGCTTTGAGAATACTCCTGAGATTCTACAAGGTGGGGACTGTTTTAATTCTAGTGCTACTATTCCACCTGGTCAAATCTCCACCAGGCTCTCCGTTAATAATGATGTGTCATTGGATTCTTTATTTTCCTTGGATTCTTGGCTTCAGCGGGAGATACTAACTGCTGTTTTACTGAAGGGAAATGTTTCTCCCTTAGAAGATAAATTAAAGGAGTTCCATACTAAACTGACTTCTTATTGTAAATTACATCAAGAAAATCTACAATTTAGGAAGTGTTTGAAGTTGCAGCAATTTCCGAAGGGCCTCCGGGTTTGAAAATACCCTACCGGATTGGTACAACACTCCCTTTTACATCAAGAGTTGTTAGTCATGTTCATTAGACATGGCTGCAAACTCATGGAGCTGTTAATAAAGCATAATATTGCTATCATGGATATTTTGTACAGAGAAATTAAAGAACTTGATAATGCCATTACCAAGAATGTGACATTTACTGCATTTAAAATACAATATGATGGCATTTTTAAAGAGATTGATAATATTTGTGCTAATATTTTGAGCCAGAAATGTAAAAAAATTGTAAAGGGACCTGTTAGTTTATACTCAGGGAAAGGCCTATCCTGTGCCTCCAAGGGGACAGCAAGGTAGGCGTAGGGAGTCTAATAATTCTGGTTTTATCGGAAGGAAATAATGTTCTGCATAACAATGAAGAGGATTCTGTCCCTTTAGAGCCACCTGTAGTCTGTTGATCTGAACGTCTTCACAACCAGAGACTTCCGAATCAGAATCCATATGCACAGATGTCCAGAAGGAATTGGCATGACCAGAGGCATGGCTACAACAATTCCAGATTTCAGAGGTGACTTTAAATGAAACCTATAAGGTTATTTATAATTTTACTGGTGATTATAAGATCTATAATTACAGTGATGTAGCTTTGTCCTCTGCTCATGCTGAACTCTTTAGCAGAGGTTCCACCTTTGTTCCTAGTAAAAACGTTGATTTGGCTAAGCTGGTGTATGATTTAAAATGATATACTCGTGATTTAAACCTTCATGTTATTCATGAAAATTATCACACTTTAATGTTGTCACCAGGGAATAATATTTTACGTGTTCCTAGTACTTATAATTTGGAATTACACAATACTCCCGATGTTTGAGAAAGTGTGTGAAGTAAATTTTAGATATTTTTGCCATCTTCTAGGTGTAATTTCTATAACAAACAAACTAAATTTAAAGACTACTGACAAAACCAAAAAGGAAGGTCAAAACTTAAAAAGAACTGTTTTATTTGGATAGTAAGCGCTTTTGTTCAAAAATATCTATGAACCTCTTTAGACCATGTCCCCTGATGAATTGGGTTTATTGAATGAAATGAGATCACAAGAGGGTTTAAGATTTATGGAACTTGATAAGGGAGGGGGTATTGTGATGGATTATATAGATTCTGTTCAAAGAATGTACAAACATTTATATGAGGACACCTACAGTGAGGTTTTGCTTAATGAAGTAAATGTTGCATATAAAAAGACTGACTATGAATTATTGGATATGTTGACTCAGGGGCAAATTACCGTTATGGAATATAACTATATGAGTATTGACTGTCCAAAAATGCCAGCAATATTCGGAGTGCCCAAGATACATAAGGAGTTAAAGGATCCTCCTTTATGTCTTGCTGTTGACTCCAGATGGTCAAAAACTTGATATATTGCACGTTTTATTGATAATAATTTGAAGCATGAAGTGTTAAAAATACCTCATATATGTCATGCTTCTTGATAATTTTTGTCTTTATGTAACCAAATGACTTCATTTCAGGATGTTATTTTTATTACAATTGATGTCAAAGATTTATTTAGTTGCATACCCCACCAGTTGAGTCTTGAGTTGTTTCCTGAAATTTTGTTTGAGGTTTTGGGTTTTCCACAGGATAAAATTAACACCTTTAGTCAATTGATGGAGTTGGTGTTATCGCACAATTATAAATACTTTGATGAACAGGAAGTTGCAATGGGGTCGGCATGCGGCCCTCTTTTTGCTAATATCATAATGGCCTGGTGGGAAGGGTGTTATTTATTTTCCAGTTCCTTCTATTCTAGCATATCTATGCATGTTAAATACCTTGATAACTTATTTGTTGTTGGGACAGGATCCCAGGATGAAATCTCACTTTTCATTGAATATATTAGTAATACTACTGAATTATTAAAATTGACATATACCGTTGGGTTGGCTAAAATTACTTACTTGGATGTCTGGATAATTAGAACCGTAGGGAACAATGGGTTAAAATCTACCATATATAGAAAACTAACCCATTCTAATAGCTACTTGCATTATTCTAATAGTCACCAGCAACATGTGAAACACAGGGCAGTAAAAGGGCACATGGTAAGGGCAACCTGTATGGTCTCCGAATATGAGGACTTTATAAAATAATGTACTTATATTTCTAACATGTTTGCAAATCGTGGGTACCCCCTTAAATTATTAACTAAGCTTCAGAATGAAGTTATAATGAAGTGCAGGAATGGCCTATATATGCCATTGTTGCAGTTCCATGGTAGTAAAAGTGCAACTGATGTTGGTGACAGGGCCAGGGACTCCCCTGAATTTGATAATGGGGGGCTTCATGTTATTAATGGGGGAGTTTATCCATTAAGGAGTACTTCCAGGAGAAACGACATCTTTTGCCCCTTTGTTACTACCTTTCATAATAACAGTTACCTTATATCTGATATCCTACGTAAAAATTGGGATATAATTGTGGGTGACCAGGACATCAAGGAGAGTTTGGGTGTTTACCCTAACACTGTTTATAGAAGGGGTTATAATTTGAAAAGTATTTCAGAAAGACAGGTTCCCAAATGAAGCAATGGTATGATCACTCCATGTGGGATGCACCATCAATGTAGATATATATATTGTGGGTCTAACCTTATGGTTAGGAATAAAAATATTGCTATAATGGGTACATTTAGTTGCTATTCCCAAGCAGTGATATATATTGCTATTTGCACTCAATACCCCAACTTTTATGTGGGCAAGACCCAACATAAATTAGCCCAAAGAATTTATGAACATTATTATGATATTTCTCAGAGAAAAGTAACCAATGCATTATTTAGGCATCTTAGTTTATTTCTGGATCATTATTTCAAGTTTGCAGTTTTACAACAAGTGAATAGGGATCCCCAGGGTGGTCCCTGGAAACTTTATTTAGAAGGAAACATGGTGGCAGATTTTTTTGAATGCCACCTCCCTACCAGGCCTGAATGTTATGGTATCTATTACTAGTTTTTAAAACTAAAAACTTTTGATAGACAGGTGTTGTATTATTATTATTTTTTATTCATTTAAAATGCAATGTTTGTTTAAAAATAAGTAAAATAAATGAGTAGGATTTTAAATTTAGCTATTTAATTAAATGAGTTTTTTGATTGGCTTCTGGACTTTCAATTTCCTGTGAATGTGAGTATAAAAAGAGAATGTTGTTATATGTCTGTTGAAGTTTGGTTATTGTACTAAATGAAAGCACTTATATTAAATTCGTTCAATTTATATTGTGTTCCCGTTTTTATTTACCTATACCTGCTGCCGTTTCACCTTTTGTGGTTTACCTTGTTTTTTTTTTTTTTTTTTTTTGGTTTTATTTATCGTTTTTATTACCTACTTCATGTCTGAACCCACCATGTTTATGCTTTGCACAGTATTATGGTTCCTAGGTTGGTACTAGGCTATTGGCCCTAGGGCCTATACAAGCCTAGCCATAACAATTCCCTGGCTATTTCTTCTCACAGTATTTACCTCCCTGGACCCCTGTCTAGCAGGGTGACTGACATGATCCCCGGGGTGAATTTCCTATCTGCCATCCAATCATCAAGGTTCCTTTTAAAGAGGGCCAAAGAGGTGCTCTGCTTGACATGTATGGGCAATCTATTCCAGAGTCTGGGGAGTCTCTGGGTCAGGAACCTATCCCTCCAGCATGTTTTGTTTATTGTGATGACAACATTTAGATCCCTGGAGCATGCGTCTCTGAAGGATTGGGATTTCTTTAAGAGTAGCATGTCCAACAGCTCTGGGTTTGACATGGCCTTGTATGTTAAGCAGAGATCGCCTCTGAGTAGACAATATGCAACAGAGTATAAGTGGAGTTTTTTTAGACAGTCAGCATAGGGCATCTGCTTTAGGCCTGTGATTCTTTTAGTGAGGTATTTCTGCTGCCTTTCCAGTTGTTGCAGATGTCTTGAGAGGTACATACCAAATGGAGCGTTGTATTCTATAATGGGTCTAATGAGGGATGAGTGCAGTGGGACAATGACCTCCTTTTTTCTGGATGAAAAGCCCTTAGTGATAAGGTATGCCAAATAGAAGGATTTCCTGACTGTTGTGGTGATGTGGTTATCGAAGGTGAGATCACTGTCCACCTGTGTCCCTAAGTCTCTTATCAAACTTTCTGTGTTTAGTGCACTGCTACCTATGTGGTAATTCACGGGTACATGTTTTTTCCCAAAGGGGGTAACTATACATTTCTTGGCATTGAGCTTGAGCCCATGGCTCTGGCACCAAGCATCTGTTTCTGTAAGGCCCTTTTGTAGAATATCCACATCATTTTGGGATTCAATAATGGCTCCCAGTTTGCAGTCATCTGCCAACTTTGTTAGCCGGAGTCCTTTAGTGTTGGCCTGTACTTCAGAGAAGTAAATGCCAAACAAGAGTGGTCCCAGGACTGAACCCTGAGGTACTCCACTTGTCTGGAGCTGGATTTGGAGTCAGCTACTTTTACAGTGTGGGTTCCATCAGTAAGCCAGTTGGCAACCCATCGAGTAACGTAGGGATTAATGCCCAGCTTAGTAAGTATATCTATAATTCCAGAGTGGGGGATGGTGTTGAAGGCCTTGGCGAGGTCCAGATAGGCTGTGTAGACCACCTTACCCTTGTCCACGGCTCTGGAGACTGATTCAAAGTCAATCAGGTTCAGAAGACAAGATTGGTCCTTCACGAACCCAAACTGCGTGGGGTCCAGTGTCTGAAGGTTGTCAATGTCTTTGTTTATAAGTTCCATGATAATATGTTCCATGGCCTTGCATATCAGGCTCGTCAGACTGATGGGGTGGTAGTTCCCAGGATCCAAGGTGGATCCCCCCTTGTGGAGTGGGATAACTGCAGCTGTGCACCACTCAGTGGGCGTTACGAAGCCTGAGGTGAGGCTATGATTAAACATGACACTTAGGTGAGGTGCCAGTTCATTTTGTAGTTCATGTGTAGTACAGAGCCTGGGATGTCATCTGTTCCCATGGATGCTGTATTCTTAG
Organism: Protopterus annectens; assembly: GCF_019279795.1. Lineage (NCBI taxonomy): Eukaryota > Metazoa > Chordata > Ceratodontiformes > Protopteridae > Protopterus > Protopterus annectens. The sequence goes on along the minus strand of NC_056732.1, from coordinate 1,002,808,987 downwards.
CTTTGGAGAGTGAGTTTTTTACCTGTGTGGCCATTATTACCGGAATTTGGCAATCTTCCATTATTGAGATGGGCCCTTTAGGGGGGTGAGAGGGGGTAAAGTTTGCACTGAATTGATCTACCAGGATATTGGTAATATCCTTGGTATCAGTATATTTAATGCCATTCTGTTGTAGCTCAGAGCAGTTCTGAGCATTGTCATTTAGATTCTTGACATAGCTATAGAATGCCTTGTGGTTGTCTTTGGAATCGTTGGCAATTTTATTTTCGTAACTGCTTATTTATTGCCACGCACTATCTTGGGTAACACTGTCTCCTGCATTTTCAATATTTTTATGGTCTGTAAGCTTTAGCAGCTTATTATTCTCATACACAACATTAATTTTACAGTAGAGAGTCAATTATTCAAACTAACTGAGTTCGGATAATCAAACTGTTTGGATAATCAAACATACATTGAACCAGATAAAACTTCTAAAATCTTGTTTTTCCTGTATGCAGGGAATACACTTTTCAACCATTCAATGATTTCAGTGGAAAATAAAGAATATTTTTCACATGTGCAAGGGCTACAAGCTCATAAAACACACACAAGTGAATATGTATAATGTTTACATATTCAGACTTTATGACTTTTCCTACCCAAAAACTTCGGAAGGCTGCATTCAGATAATTGATGTTATGGATAATCAACATTCGGACTATCAATTCTCTACCATCACATAAAGATTTTTACCCATATTTGATACTTCACTAACAAAAATCACCAATGTTTTTTTTCTAGGGTCAATTCTGATTCTGTCAACAATATAGATGATTATGAACAACTCTCCAATCATCACCCGTTATAATGTATTTGAGACATGAATGCCAAGAAATTCACCTCAAGAGAGAAGCGTGTGAACTGAATCTTGGCATCCACATTAAGAAAAGTGTATTGCCAGCTTTCAAAGCCTTTGAAAGCTGCCAAAGCACTTAAGCACTGTTAAACAGACATCAGACGGAAACAACGTGCTCCTGTGAAAACTAATGACCTTAAGACTTGTTAGACACTTTGTTCTGTCACATTTTTTGCTTATAAATTTGTCAGTGATGGTCTAATAGTTTTTTAAAAGCTTTTTATAGGTTCATGGTGATGACTGGGCTAATGGTGCAAGAGCCTTTACAAGTCTACCCAATAAAACCCAAGATATAACAATATTATATCTTAATTCCCCAGATATGGGATGGGGTAGTTTTGGAGTAGTGGGTCTTTGGGTGTTGGAGCCCTGAGTCAGTTCACAAACTGCTTCTGTCCATAAGTGACATGAGCAGTACACCAGGAGTGAATTTATGGTTCCCCATCTATTTATTCAAATTCTTTTTTGAAGAGAGTGAGGGACGGGCTTTGGTTTACGAAGCTGGGAAGTTTATTCTGTAAGCAAGGTAGTCTTCGGGATACGAAATTGTCTATCCAGCAAGTTCTATTAGAGTTACAAATAAGGTTTAGGTCCATGGAACATATAACCCTTGTATAATTTTTCTTGAGAATATGTAACATTTTCATCAGGGCTGGATCAGAGAATGCTTTGTAGGTCAGCATAAGTCACCTCTCAGTAAACAACATACTTTCTATTATTGTTCTTTGCCAGTCAGCACTATCCCCTGCTAATCCCTAACAGACCAAATCTTAACAGTACTTATGGATGCTTAACAAAAGCTTGTTAAGCACCTTTCTAAACAAGCTTGTTTTTTTTTTCCTGTTTTCAGAGCATAATTGTGGAGCTCCACGCATTCCATGCCTTTTATATGATAGTTTCTTATGCCACATAGTATTCTGTTTCTGATTATAGAATCATACAGTGGTTCAAATTTTCAATTAATTGCCCTGTGTCTTGCCTTTATACCATATGTATTAATAGTGTGTTGCACCATTTTGAATTCTGGCAAAGAATAAATATCATACATTAAGCAGAAACATGTCTGGCTTGCAGTATGCTTGGCATTTATTTTGCAAAACTGCTTAACGCTTTCCTTCCATCTCTTTCAGAGAAAATGTTTTAAGTACTTTAATGGCTCTCATTTAAGATATGAAGAAATATAACGCTCTGGACATCTTTGATGTACCACTGAGAAGAATCGAGATATGCTAAAACTAAAGTAATTAAATACCAACAAAGGAGGAGCCACTATGATTGATGAAAACGACATGTATTTAGCTCTTTCATCCACTTGTCATATTACTTCTTTAGACTAAAGTAAATAACCATGCATCACTAATAAACAATACTGAAAAATCATGACAGTCACATCAATTAAATGTTTAAATAAATACCAATTAAATATTTGAAGATACTTCACAATTACATTGACCTTAAGTAGCATTTGATCTTTATAGCACTATTCAATAAAGAAAATGTTATCAGCCTGTAATCTAAATTGTCATTATGTTTCTCTCATATCAACCCTATTTTAAGATGACTACTTATTAAATCTCTTGACATATGATTTAAAACAAAAATATTTTTATGTTCTTTGAGCATTTTTCTATGTCTATATAAGGAATTGTATTCATTTCTAGTTTTCATGTCATATAATTTAATTCGGCATTGCACTTTGTGATCTGTATTTAATTGAATTGCTGCCTCATTTTGATGTATTTCTGCTTGTATTCTGTACTTTGCATTTTTCAGTACAAGCACCTTATATAGCATAGGCGAGATTCAGACTTACTGAATCTAGACTGTTTGGTGTCTCTTGAGCACTAAAACCAGCCATCTTACATTAAGATGCACCCTTGTGGCAGAAGTGTGTAGCTCAGTACCCATCTGAGTTGGAGATTTCTGGAAAAAGCCTCAGTTTTGGGCTAGTTTGTGCTAAAACTGTTTAACTCTTCTTGTATATTAGCCTTGCATTTGCGCATAGCTGCACACCACTCAACGGGGGTTAGCGGTGCCTTGTATAGACACAAACGCATTGAAACACTTTTTGTTTTCCATAGACTCCAGTGATTGAAACCCTCCCAAGCTTCCATGCTGCTCTTTGACTTCCATGCTGCTTTTTTGGACAACTCAGCCGCACACGTCTGTACTGCAGGCAGCTCAGCTGAGCACTGAGCAGGGTCACCCAACTTTTAATCCCTGATCTTCTCTGAAATAAGTCTCCCCTTTTATTCCAGAGCAATAGCTGATCTAATTTGCCCTCTCATAAACTATGGATAGTCAGTTTCCCAACATTTCTCCAGCTAACCTGCTTGACGTGGGCATCTTAGGGCAATGTAGCCATTGACTCACATATACTGACAGCTACCTGCTCCGAAAGCAAACAAATAAACTACACGAAAGATGTGACTATACCATGAAACTTGAATCAGTCCTCTCATGTAACAATAAACAAGCCATCAAACAGGTGCTCAGCACACACACACACACACACACACACACACACACACACACACACACACACACACACACACACACACACACGCAAGCACACACACACCCCTCTTCTCTTACACAAGATAAAGTCAAAACATATAAACCCACATATGCAGAGATACTCACCAAGAATCTAACAACAGACCAAAGACTGCCCAATCGCAAACAACCATCACATATTGGTACATGAACAGAAATCAACTGCTACACATAACAACACACATATCAGCATCTCAGCAATTAAGTCCCTAAGGCAAAACACCTCAAAACCAAATGTCCTAGTCATAGGTAATTCAGTAGTGAGACACACAGATGTCTCCCTCAGCAGGATGGACAAGGAGAAGGTCACAGTCTGCTGCCTGTCAGTTGCCAGGATCTGTCAAATCACACATGCACTCAAGTCACTCAGGAGCAATTACAGTTATTACTCTGTCATGGTATATGTTGCAGTGAATGACTTGAGATGTACCTTTATGGACTATATGAAGAGAGACATGTCTGAACTCTCAGATTATGTGTCCCAGGCAGATATGCCCCTAGCCCTAAGCACCATTATATCACCTAGGATGATGCAACAATGCAGACAAAAAATGGTTGATTTCAACAATTGACTTAGCATCTGGTGTCACTCAAGGGGGATCCAGTATCTGTCAGCCTGGGAAGACATGGTTGACAGACCACAGTGGTTTGCCAGAGATGACCTTCATCTGTCTCCTCAAGGCTTTCAGATACTGGAAAAGATGCTTGCCATTCCCATAGTGCCGTTTTAGGCTATATCAAAACAACAAAACTTCCAACGTAAAAAAAATATTCTGCTAGAAACAAAGACAGACTCAAGGTCATGCTGCTTAATGCTAGGAGTCTAAACAGTAAACTGCACTGCACTCCTCACCTTGGAAGGTGCTGACTTCTCTGCAGTCATGGAGATTTGGTTCAAGGACGCAAAGAACACCCTAGCTGTACAAGGCTACAATGCCGTTCACACATCAGACCCCAGAATAAGCATGAAAGAACCAAAGGTGGAGGTGTGTCCATCTTCATTAAATCCAAATACACCTCAAGACTGGTGAAACTGTATGACTCTCTTGAGCTACTCCAGGTCCAAATAACGATATGCAAAATACCCTACCACATCATAGCTAGCTACAGGCCCCCACCATGAACCAGGACAATCACACCACCTACCTGAACTTGCTAGAGTCGCTCGCTCAATATATAGCCTAACACCTTGGTGATGGGAGACTTCAACTACCTGTCCATCAGTTGGGTGACTTACACAAGCACAAGTGCAATTGCTCTGAAGTTCCTGGACTTTGTTAATTCAAATGTCCTGGGACACTTAGCCTGCACCCTCACAAGGGGTTCAAATGTCCTAGACTTAGTACTCACCAACTGCACTACTCCAGTTTGTTGCCCTCCCTGGTTAAGTCAGACCATAAATATATCTCATTTGAAGTAAAGATCTGACACCCCCACAAGAGCAAAAAAACTGAAAAATTTCTCCAAAGCAAACTAAAACCTTCTAAGCAATGATATAAAAGGCTTCAAAGCCCCTGCTAATACAGCCAACAATGACTCCTATGCAAAAGAGTACACAAATGCCCTGTATAGCCACTTAAACAAATGCATTGACTCTGCTGTACCTGTCAGGACTAAAACCAGGTCTTCTCAAAAAAACAAGCCACCCTGGTGGACTGGAAGTATTATTTATTTATTTATCTATTTGCATTTGTTAACCGGGTTGGTCCAGCTGGGTAAGAATTACCCTTTTTCAGTGGAGACCCGAGGGGAAAAACCCCAAACAGACATACAAATACATACGAATAGAGACAAATTAACAATAAGTTATACAACAAAAGAAAGAAACTGATATCTAAGAACACGCGGGAACTCACTCAGCAGTGGAAGAATGCCCTCCACAGCTTAAACAAGCAAATCAGAAACCTTGTTAAGTCCACTATAGCTAGTTACCAGACTAAACTAGCATCCTTAACTAAAGACAATCATTACACGTTCTATAGCTACATCCAAAGCTTAAAAGGGAATAGCCAGCTGTATGCCAAACTTATAGTGGACGGTACCACTCACACTGAAACTGAAGAAATTGCTAATCTGCTAGCTGACAGATTTGGTGATAACTCCACCCCCCCTTGTTCCCACCAGCCATACCCAATAGCATTCCTGACACCAGTCCTTTACTGAGTATCTCAAAAGAACAAGTCATACATGCACTGTCCAAGGCAAAAAATACGGCTTCTCTTGGACCAGACGACATCCCAGCCTGCTTATTAAACTATCTAAAGCAAGACCTAATGGAACCACTTAGCACTGTCTTTAACCACAGCCTGAGCACTGGCTTTGTGCTGGTGGATGGAGAACAGCAAAAGTAATTCCCTTGCACAAAGGCAGTCCATCAACTGACCGTGGGAACTATAGACCAATTAGTCTGATCAGCCTTATCTGCAAGGCCATGAAAAGACTCATCATGGACCTTCAAACAGCACATAGGTGACCTTTACACTCTTAACCTGACCCAGTTTGGTTTTGTCAATGGTATATCTCGCTTATTAAACCTGGTGGGCTTCTTTGAGAATGTCACAAAAGCCCTGGATGAGGGGTAAGGAGTACATACCACCTATCTTGAGTTAATAAATAGAACCACTGAACACTGTGGACTTGGTTCTTGACCTATCTTGAGTTAGCCAAGGCATTTGACACTATTCCCCACTCAGGAATCAATGAGAATCTCTCCCAGCTTAGAATTAACCCATATATCACCACTAGATGGGTTGCCAACTGGATCAATGATAGAATCCACACTGTCAAAGTTGGGGGTCCACATCCACCAGTAGACCAGTCATCAGTGGTGTACCACAAGGATCTGTACTGGGCCTTCTTCTGTTTGGAATCCATTTCTCTGAAGTCCAGGCAAAAACAGATGGCCTATGGCTTACCAAGTTTGCAGATGACTGTAAATTGGGTGCAATCATAGAGTCCCCCAATGATGTTAACATATTACAGAAGGGACTGACACAGACAAATGTTTGGTGCCAAATTTACAGACTAAAAATAAATGCAAAAAAAATGCTTCATTATCCCCTTTAACAAAGAAGTAGGCCCTGCTAATTATAATATAGATAGCAGCCCTCTAAGCTCAAACCCAGTGGTTTGAGACTTGAGAACACAATTTGATAACAATCTAAACTTCGATCACCATGTGCCCTTAGTGGTAAGTCTTCTACATTGTGCATCTAATAAACAAGGACATTGCACCCAAAAGCAAAGATGTCATAACTCTGCTGCACTTGACCCTTATCAGACCACTAATTCAGTACAATGCTCCCTTTTGTATGTACCTCATCAGGCACCTACAGCAACTGGAGAGACCACAGAGGTTTCTAACAAAGAGTATTCAGGGCCTCCAAAACATGACCTATTTGGAAAGAATGAAAGTCCTGTCACTGTACTCTATGTCATACAGGCTGCTGAGAGGTGCCCTGTGCCTGGCCTACAGAGCAGTTTCTGACCCTGTCATAATGGAAATGCTGCACATCTGCAAATCAAATGGGACAAGAGTCACTCACTCCAGGGATGTCAATCTAGCCTGTGACATTAACAGAACATGTGGGAGAGACAGATATATCTCCCAGAGACTGACACTCCTCTGGAATAAGCTCCCACTTTAAGTAAAGCAGTGCTTCTCAATGACCCTATTTAAGTGCAACCTTGACAATTGGATGGGAAACCATAAGATCACCCTGGCGTTGGCACCAACAGAGGTTCCTCACTAAAAGAATACAGGACATAAGTAATATGTCCTATGCAGACTGCCTCAAGGCCCTATCCATGTATTCTGTCTCCTACAGGCTTTTGAGGAGAAATCTATGCCTGGCATACAGGGCATTGTCAGACCCAACTCTGATGGACCTCCTGCATATCCACAAAACAAACAGTACCAGAATTACCCGTTCTAAAGACTTAAACCTTGCCTGTGATATAAATGGGACCTGCTGGAGAGAGGGTTCATATTACGTTATCAAAACTTTAAAAGTTCGAGCACTATATGGTCGAACCCATATGTTCGAACTTTTAAATTTCTGAAAACAACAAAAAATAAATAAATAAAAAACAGAAAAACCTACCTAATGCTTGTAAGCAGGGGCAAGGTCCCCTGCACCCCCCGCTCTTTAAATATACCAACTCTGAGACTGCACTACAGTGCAGTTAAGGGAAATCCTCCCTTTCTGCACTGAATGGAGATCTCCGTTAACATGTTCAAACTTTTAAAAGTTCAAACATATGGGTTCAACCATATGGCGTTCAAACTTTTAAAAGTTTGACAATGTAATGTGTACCCCTGGAGAGATAGGTATGTATTCCAGAGACTAACCCATCTATGGAACAGGCTCCCCATCCATGTGAAGCAGAGTTCCTCCCTAATCCAATTCAAGTACAACTTGGACAACTGAATGGGAAACCGGAAATTCATCCCTGGGTTGGCGCCTATGTCTATTATGCAAACAGGTAACCTGTAAATGGTTCATGTCCCCGGCCGATGTTTACACTTATCAAGGGTATCAGAACTTGTCAGAAATTTGGGATACATGGCTAGGTTTACAAAGGCCCTTGTGGTTGTTAGCCTAGTAAATACCTATGAATCTATGAACCTATGAATCTATGTCCCTCATGGACAGGAGCATTCAGTGCTGGTCATAGATGCACTCTGCAAACAACAACTACCTAACTTTGGTCAGTTGGGGTACATTTTTTTTTTGCATGGCTAGGCTTGTAAAGGCCCCAGGGCCATTAGCCTAGTAACCTCTTATAAACCTTTGAACCTATAAATGTTCCCTGGCAAGATCCGACCATAAAGCCGTCCCTTTCGAAGTCATCATCTTCCCCGACCCCACTCTAGCTAGGCCAAGCAAAAAAAACTTCTCCAAAGCTGATTACAGCCACCTGAGGAATGGTATAAACAGATTCACAGCCCTCTCCACCCTCTAGGAACTGGCACCAGTATCCAAAACTATACTAAAGCACTATACAAGCATTTATATAGATGCATGGAATCAGGAATACCCAACAGGACTAAATCATCCTCCGCAAGGAAGAGTAAACCTGTCTGGTGGACATCTGCAATAAATAAACTCTATAACAAAAAGAAAAAAATTGCTGTACAGGACCAAGAAGGAACAGGTACCCAAATGGAAGCAATCTCTCTTTAGTCTAAACAAGCAAATAAGAGTTTAGTGAAATCCTCCAAAGCAAACTTCGAGTTGAAATTGGCCACATCTAATAGAGAGAATCATAAGGCCTTCTTCACATATGTCCACAATCTCAAAGGAAGCACCAAGATCTGTTCAGAACTAGTGGTCAAGAACACCACATATACAAATGCCGTAGATATAGCAAACTTACTGGCTGACAGATTCAGTGAAAACTTCACCCCTCTGTCCCCATCAGTAAATCAGGACATTCCCAGTACCTGCCCCCTTCCCCTTATATCTAGAGAACAGTTCATCACTGCTCTCTCAAAGGCAAAAAATACAGCCTCCATGGAACCTGATAACATCCCAGGCTGCATCCTACATGAACTCAGACAGGAACTTGCTCTATTCAACCAAAGCCTGAGTACTGGATAGCCACTGTCATGCCTTTGCACAAAGGTGGTGCATCCATCGATCCAAGAAATTATAGACCCATCACCCTAACTAGCCTGATCAGGAAGGCCATGGAATGGATTATCATGGATCTCATTAACAAGGACATTGTCAACCTCCAAACACTTGATCCCACACAGTTTGGCTTCATCAAGGAGAGTTCATGTCTGTTAAATTTGGTCAACGTCTTTGACACAGTCACCAAAGCCATGAACGAGGGGAAGATGGTGTACACTGCCTACCTTGACCTGGCCAAAGCCTTCAACACTATTCCCCACTCAGGCATAATAGATAAACTCTTTCAACTAGGCATCAATCTGTATATTACCAGATGGGTAGCTAATTGGCTCACTGCTAGAACCCACCTAGTCAAACTAGAGGAAGCCACCTCAAGCAGTAGACCCGTAATGAGTGGTGTACCCCAGGATTGGTCTTGGGGCCTCTGTTATTTGGGATATATTTTTCTGAGGTGCATTCCAAAACCAGTGGGCTATGGCTGACCAAGTTTGCAGATGACTGCAAGCTGGGCACTGTCATCAATTCCTCTAGTGCTGTGGACATCCTCCAAGAGAGTCTCACCCAAACAAATGACTGGTGCCAGAAACATGACCTCAAGCTGAATATCTAAAAATGCATCATCATTCCTCTGGGGAGAGTGACGCCCCCACAAATTATCACAATAATTTCCTAAGCACACAATCAGTTGTGAGGGATTTGGGCACCCAGGTTGATAGCAACCTGACTTTTGACTGCCATGTTGCTTCCATTGTACGGAAAGTTTTCTACATGGCCCACCTCATAAGTAGGAGTATCTCATCCAGGGACAAGGAGGTCATAACATCCCTGTGTTCTTCCCTTATAAGGACCATTATTGAGTACAACGCCCTGTTCGGCATGTACCTCGCAAAGCACATGCAGCAGTTGGAGAGACCACAGAGATTCTGCACCAGGAGAATCCAGGTTCTCAAAAATCTACCATACACAGATAGGCTAAAAGCCCTATCCCTCTACTCAGCTTCATAAAGACTTCTTCAGAAGTGACCTCTGTCTGGCATACAAGGCAATCTCAGACCCTGCCTTGATGGGACTGCTGCTTATCCGCAAGTTAAGTTCCAATCAAATAACTTGCATGCATGGCCTCAGCCTGGTCTGTGACATCAATAGGACTTGTTGGCGGGACAGATTTGTGTCCTAGAGACTCCCCCATCTGCGGAATAGACTCCCTCTCTACATCAAGCAGAGTACCTCTTTACCCCTTTTTAAGCACAACCTGGATAACTGGATGGGAAACAGAAAATACATCCCTGGGATTCCACCCATGTCCCTGCTGGACAGGAGCATCAGGTGCTAACTTGTCTAAATATGGGCTAAACTCTTGGCTAGGCTTATAAGAGCTTCAGGGCCAGTAGCCTAATAACTTCCTATGATCCTATGAAAATATATTTTTAAGTATCCTGTGATCATACCATGTAAAAACCTTCACAGCATCCACATAAATCAATATAAATCATGTGTATAGTGTTCTTTAGCATAAATAACCTGACTATTGTGTAATAAAGTAATAAACATGTCCTCTATGATATATCAACAAGTCTTACTTAACCAGTATGCAAATGTACTCATAGCCTTATGGGTACTGTGCATTTTAATGAAGGTATTATCCATCTGTAACTACAAAATAATGAGAGATTTCACCAAGAAAGACAACCAATAATCAAAAAAGGGGCTGAAAATGGAGACCACATCTATAACAAATCTGTTATGTCTTTACCTTCCTTGTATACCACATACAGTTTACTGCCTAAAAATTAAAAAAGATCCACATTGCCTTTAATAATTTTCCAGTTGGACTTAAAGATATCCTGAATATTGTGTGCATCTACAGACATCTCCACACAGAACCTACTGTGTAATTCATTGACAGTAGTCCATCCTTTATTTAATATCAAAGGAAACAAAGTCCACCCATCTCTTATAATCTGTTATAATCGCAGAGGTAGTGTTGTCTAATTTGTTATCATCATAATCTCTCTCAATAAATAAAATCTTAGTAGCCATTATATCTTGAATAGATTCTTGCTCAAAACTACTTAACTCATTACATCCGAGTGAAGACTCCAGGTGCATCTGCAGTTAACTCCTACTGACGCCTCTAGGTGTCAAATATTGCTTGCTCATATTTGTATCAATAATTTCAAAACCATGCTATGTACAAGATTTTAAAATATTTCATCTTAAGGCTTACACAATGGCAAACTCAACTACATTAATATTTGACCTCTGTCTGGTGCAAGCAAATAGATATTGTTTTTATCATATTAATTTATATAGATATCATTTTCACATTTTACTAAATATATCAACAACCAATTACCACAGGCTGAACTCCTTAGCATTATATGAAAGTTATCAGCTAGATGAATAAAATGCTGCTGACAGTATGTGTGTAACTTGAGTGGTTGCTGAGATATTAAGTTGTTTACAAAATATTACAAATGCAATAGTGTGTTTACTGTGACTTAGAAAATGCGGTTTAAGACCTAGAACCTAAAGAATACTACCACTATAAAAATAGTTTGTGATGAAGAGTTTGCCATTTATACTTCTTTCATAACCCCTACGGTTTCAGAGATATGAACATTTGTTTGAAATGTGAGGACATAATTTGATTCTGTCAAAAGACTTAGGCTCCGCCCATTGGAAGCTACAGTGCAAACTTGCTGAGCTCCATTGGAATGAATGAGCTAAATGAGAAACTCTAATGAACTGACGTGGAAATATTCTTTTTGATAACTGGATGATTACTGGTATTAAATTAATAATTAGCGACAGCAGTAGCCTTCCTATAATTCATACCTGAAAAACATCTTTCTATGTCATCCACACAACATTGGATGTCTAAAAAGTTCAGTGTCTTCCCAATGTCCCGCAAAATGAAGGAAATGTGAATGCTAAACTGGGGTGAGTTTGTGGTAACCCTTTCTTTTGTCCAAATTACATTTCATTAGAGTAACAGAAGTACTTTGCTTTATGTAGAGTGGAAGTCAGTTCCACAGAAGTGGTATTCTTTGTAATACATGCCCATCACATTTATCCATGATCCATTTACAGTTATTCCTAAATCCAGAAATTGATTATATGATTCAAAATTCCTTATGTATGTTGGCAAAATATAGATTAAGCTCATATTATTAAGGTAATTGTCAGGAAAATGTGTCATTCTTGAAAGCTTTGAAGGTCTTTCTCTGCAAACAGTAGACATATAATACATAATAACATTATAACATGAAGTGTAAAAGAAGCATTATGAAAATGTATTATTAGTTTTGTTTTCTAAGTGATTTTTTTTGCCCTTGTGCCTGCCTACCATCATGCATTCCCTTAATCAAATAGAGCCCATTTCTTCCTCAGCTCCAGGAATTTTACAATTTTAGCTGGCATGAAGACAAGAGCTGTCCAAGAAGGGAACAGTTCCCAGCTACTTGATAATTTTGATATTCCTAAATCCACCTCCCTGGGGCAATGGGATGTGTGAACTGTATCACCACAGTAGTCTATAGAGCCCTCACCTTGTGAGTGCATGCTTCTACACACTCAATATGAAATCCACAAGGTATGAAAGCTACCACCTATCATTGGCTTGGTTAGCCTAACCCCCACCCCAGTACACTCCCTCTGTGTTAACACCACTTTCCAAGAAATAGTGGCAGTGTCCATTGCCAGCTCCATCCCCCCACCACCACCAAGATGGATGCACCCACCCTTCTAGCTAGAGCTGTCAAGCACCAGAACTGCCCGTCAAATTCAAATCACTTAAGCCATAGTTACAGCTCTAGCCCTGTACACCACGGGTGCTAGAAATTAATTATCAGTTTTGCTCATTTATGAGGGAGTTAATCTCAGGCCTTGGTCTTTTCTGTGTCTCAGTTTTGTACAGATATTTTTCTATTTTACATTTTGTACTAGATGTTTAAATGTTTCCAACTCAAGTGTTTTATTTTGCTTCACATATTCTACTAAGCTATACTTCTCACAAATTTGCAGTAATTCCATGAATAAAATTAAATCAAACAGCAAAATTAAGGAAAAAAGCAATAGACAATAATGACTTCATCAGAAAAAAATGTTTTGGCAGTAGGAGGGCAAGCTCTATGCACCCCATACACCTTTCTCTAAATATACTAACTCAGAGCTCGTGTACAACCTTGTCCCCAAAGAAGTGCAATCATGCACAGTATACCATATGCTGTTCCAAAAAACAGAAATTCACTAACGCTGTTTGACTAATCCCACTAAGGTGAACATACATGAACAAAACTAATGCATATCACTTCTCACTACAATGTCTCTGGTGTATATTCTGTATGAATTCTACTATCATTGAAGTGGATGGTCTATACTGATTTGAGTATTTCCCCCATTTACCTTATAGTGGAATTTCCAATGTTATTGGCATTATTTGCCTCCTAATTTTTACAGTAGTTAAGCCTGCATTTTCTCTTTGAGATTTGTTATATTGGCTATATCTATACTGTATTTTCATGTTTTACAGCTTTTCTTACCAGGACTCCAATGAAAATGGGCTATACCCAGCTAAGTATTTATCAAGCAACATCTGCAATAAAAAAATAAAGAAAGAAACAAGATTAACGAAGGGAAATGTACAGCAGGATACATCACACTAGAACAAGAACAACATGCAGACATTATGGAAATGAAGGGCACAGTGTAGAAATACTGTAGTATTTATTGTGTTATGGGGGAAGTTCAAGTCTATTTACAAGAAGATAGCAAGACACACTGCAGCATGAGGACTTCTCTTTCACAGTAAAAAAAGACTGTATTAAAACAATAAAAGCTATGGTTAAGGGCTTTCGTCCTGTAATACTTTAGGACTTCATCAGAACCACTGTATCATTGGAATAGAATGCATTCCAAAATCCAAGTAGTAAAAGGAGAGCTTACACAGTTGATAGAACTTATCAGCCAATCAGATAGTATGTTTTCAAAGTCATGAAAACAAACCAATTCCTCTGTGTTTGCTCCGAATGGAGAGCACATTCCAATTAATGGCATGGAGGTGAGCTCGGGTTTGGTGGTAACAGCAGATGTTTAGCCCTTTTGGATGTTCATAATGAGAATGGAGCAGCTTCTTCTTCAGTTCATGAAGAATATGAAAAATGCAGAGCCAAGCCAAAAGGTAATGTTCCAAAAAAAACATATGTTGCTGCAACAGCAGCTTCAGCTAACAACAACAGTACCAAGGGAACAAGTTTTTTTTAATGACTGTCTTTGTAACAATCAAGAAGCCATTATTCAGTAGGCTTGTCCAAATTTTAACAAGACCAGCATTAATAGTAACTTTGATTTATTTATTGACAATAATTTTATTTTTAGCACTGACAATTCTAACTCCAGGGATTTTAACAATGATTATGATCAAAACAATTGTAGTTCATTGAAAGAGTTAATATACTTATTTGAAAAGAAACTATAAAATCAAACAATTGCAAATGGACGTTTATTTGACTAAGTGTCGTAATGTTAAAATCATCCCCTAGGGGTTAAGACTGGTTAAATTTCCTTTGGGGATAGACTTTAGCAATGAAATGTATACTGAGTTTTTTGAAATGTTTGACAGGTTTAGGTTCGAATGTATATATATATATATATATATATATATATATATATATATATATATATATATATATGTATGTATATATAAAAAATTATAAAATATAATGATGCTAAACTAAGTAGTTTCTTGTTAAAAGTGGAAAAGCTGAATGCTGACATTAAAAACAATTTAGTTTTTGAGCAATGGGACGGTTTTATAACAAACAGTTTAACACAGTGGAAAGAAAGTGTGTTAATGCATACAAAATGAAAGTAAGGAAACTTGAGAGGGACCTTAAACAATATGGTGACAAGCAAGGTTACCCCCTCAAAAAATCCAATAGGGGTCTTTTTCATGAGAAATTTAATTCAAATGATTCATATAAATTTTCAGAAGGGTTACAATCAGGGTGTTAATAGACCCAATTTTTTTCAAAATCATCTTCCACGGAGCTCTGGAAGGGAGAACGTGAGACACGTAGATTCAGGGCAGGGGTAGCACCAGTCCCCTTATACACACCCACTGAAAGCATGGAAACCCCGTTATCCTCGATAGTTATTTCCAGTAACATCACACACACTTTTAATAGGTTTCATATTTTCAGTTACACAAACAACATCATAACTAACAAACATTTTTCTCTTTTTCCAAAAGTTTAAACTTTGTACCCCCCCCCAAAAAATTTGATTTTGTTGACACTAATTGAAATCAGATTGTTTATTAGGAAGCTAAACTTAGCACTTCATTTTAAAGATAAAACTACAGCTGTCATTTTGTATGATTTTAGTAACACCCAAAAGCTCAGGAAGAAAAGCACTTTTAATCCCCCATTATACCCCACCTTAGCAGTTTTGGAGAAAGTTATTATTTGCAACAGTCTTCAGTTTGGATATAATAATATTTATAATTTAAACAAAGAACAAATAGAGTTATTTGGCAAATGTAGAAATGATAAATCTATTCAGATTATGAAACCTGATAAAGATGGGGGGATAGTTCTATTTGACTCCTTGAATTACTCAAAAGCTTTGTATGATTTACTTAATGATTACAAAACATACTGACCGGTTTCTATTAATGAAATTACTATTAGCAAACAAAGAACTGATCCTTACATTGAAGAGTGTTTATTAGATCAGAGAATTTCTTTGGATACAAAAACTTGGAGAACCCACCCTTTAGACCCATAGTGGCTGGGCGGGGGGCTAAGACTTATCCAACAGGGTTAGTTATAGGCAGATGGCTTAAACCAATTTATAGCAAAGCTGGCC
Source organism: Protopterus annectens (assembly GCF_019279795.1). Lineage (NCBI taxonomy): Eukaryota > Metazoa > Chordata > Ceratodontiformes > Protopteridae > Protopterus > Protopterus annectens. Next base: position 1,002,793,024 of record NC_056732.1, on the reverse strand, counting down.
ACCTTATCATACATTCCTGGGACTTTTAGGAAGATAAAATGACAAACTTTGTTCCAGGGATATAATTTTTGACTATAGATGTGGTCAACCTTTTTACTTCTATATCTAAGGACAAAGGTATGGATTCTTTTTATAATAGTTTATTAAGATATACTTAATTTGATTATGACAAGATTAATCTGATTAATGATTTAACGTCTTTAGTTTTAGATAATAATTTCATTTTTTTTTTGAAGGTGAGTATTTTAAACAGGTAAAAGGTATTGCTATGGGGGCCTTTTGTGCTCCCATTTATGCTAATTTAGTGCTTTTAGAGTGGGACTGTAATGACAGTTTTGATAAAAAAAATTTTAATAAACATATTAAATTATATATGAGATACTGGACGTTATTTTATATTTTATGGAGTGGGTCAGAGAAAGAAATTGATAATTTTAGGAATTAAATTAATAATTCATCTTCTTTTTTTTAATTTACACAGTTTTAACAAGGAAGGTATTCATTATGTGGATACAATGACACTGGAACAAGCTTTAAATCTTTTATTTATAGAAATCCAACTTTTAGCAATTCCTGTTTGGAATTTTCGAGTTGCCACCCACTTAGTGAAAAAATTAGTATTGTTAAAGGCCAATTTATTAGCGTGGCCAGGATGAGCTCACAGTTTGAAGAAGTAAAATTCCACCTCCGAGTTACTGCCGATATGTTTTTAGCTCATGGTTATCCAGTACACCTAGATGAAGGCATCAAGGCATACAGTGAGTCTAATTGGAGTACGAAGTTTAAACCCCTCTTAGGGGTTAGTTTCAACCATCATACTAGTGTACAAGAAACAAGAAGCACTGACAGGGCTTTAGTATTTGAGTATGGTCCACAGGCAAGTGAAATTAAAAGCATCATTAAGAGGAACTAGACTATTTTGACAGGTAAACCAGAAATTCACCAATTTTGGGGTTCTAGCCCCTCATTTGTTTTCAAAACAGGTCCTAGTATGAAACATAATTTTGAGATGGAGTTGCCCCATAAGAACACTAACAGTTTGCAGAAAAGAGGTACAACTAAGTGTGGCTCATGTGGATAATGTCAGTATATTCTGGAAGTCAGTAGTTTAGCCTTAGAAAATGATTTACATTCTAGAGTTAAGTTATGTATAGGAAACTGTCATTCCAAGGGGGTTGTTTATTTGGCTGTTTGGGGTGCCCAGCTTTTTTGTGGGCAAAACTGAAATACCCCTGAAGAAAAGAATATAAGAGCATACTGGTACTTGCTTATTATAGCAACCACATTTCTGAAGTGGCAGAAATGGTTGTGTTTCTCAGAAAGGATGCCTGGTAACCTAACAACGGGAGGGTAAAGTCTTCCGTTCTACCGTGTGACAACAGTTTTCACATAGGAAGAGGAATACCATGAAAAATCCTCTTCCTGGGGAGCGTCTGCTCCCAGCCTAAAAATAGGACTGGTGCTTTGCAGTCATCCTTAATGTTACAAGTCACCCAGACAACCAGACCCTTTCAAAGCCCTTTAGCTGCACATGGTAACATCTGTGATTGTGGAATTTGAAAGGATTATGTGTAAATCATTCCTCATTTACATCACTTCTGGCAAGCAATGTAAGGGGCTGTGATTAACAGAGGTATCGTTGTGAAGCGGGAGAACTGTTACCACCCCTGGACCAGGAGTCCCACTAGCAAGAAAGGCAGCAGTCCATGAGGGATCACTGTCCTGTTACTTAGTACTGGGGACAGGTGCCTGTATTTTGCATGAGTGCTGGGCAGTAACAGTTGCATGGAATATTCCCCAGTGACTTGCCTGTGCTGAGGCTGTGATCATGAATGTCCGAATGCTGACGCACTTTAACAATGTTCAATTCACGTAAGAAATGAGTCGCTCCCACCCAGGAGTGTGAAAATTGACCGTTGCAACTTACTCCTCTTGCTGCCTCATTGCCACTGTCAGCAACTTCTGCCTACTTGGTTATACAACCATTTCAAGGTTAAGAAACTCAGAAAACAGTTTTCGCATAAACACAACCATTTCTGTCATTTCAGAAAACTGGTTGTGATAATAAGTAAGTACCAGCATACTTATCAGATTAACAAACATAATACAAATAATGCATTCTTTAAACATATTCTTACTAACCCCAAGTGCACTGTCTTTAACTTTGGGATTTTAGAACAAATTTTAACCAACCCTATGGGTGGTAACTTTAAATCTAAGACTGAAGAAAGTGAAATTAGATGGCAATTGAGATTACACACCTTCTCCAGTCCCCTGGGTTTAATGAGAATATTTCCCTTCAGCCTATTCTGAACTTAAGATCAAATTTTGTTAAATAGAAAAATATTTCGGTTAATTCTGGGATGTTTTTATTCTTTGCTTAATGTGATTTTTAAGAGTAGTGTACCTTTAATATACTATAGTTTGTTTTTATTGACTAACAACATAATTGGTTAACTTTTAGTCCAAAAAACACTCTAACTGGAAAAAAAAAATAAAATACTAAATAAAACACCGGAAAATAACCAACGTGGAAAAATATTTAATGACCAAAAAAGAAACACATTAAACAATAAGCACTTTCATCCACATTAGACTTCTTCTTAAAGAATAATGTAAAAACAATTCAACAACTTTTAAATCAACATCAATTAAGACACAAAATCACATGACCATTAATTAATGCTGCAACCCTTTTCTTTTACAGACGGCTATAAAGTCTTCCCTATCATTTAACCCAGGTGGATGGCAGGCATTCATCTTTACTTGCCAATTATATTCCATCTACCCAAGTTTTTCTTTAGCATTGAATTTCTTATCAAAATTTAAAATTTCATCTAAAACACAAAACTTAAAATCAGCTTTGCATCCATTCTCCTTTTAATGTTTCCCAAGTGCATTTTTATCATCTCTGATACTTACAGCATATTTGTGCTCATGCATTCTTCTATTTAGCTCCTTAGTAGTACGTCCTACATAGAATGAACTACATGACATACATAAAACTAAATACACTACAAATTTTGACTTGCAAGTATATCTGTCTTTTAACGCTATATTGTAACCAGTGACATTGATCTTTGTGACATCAGTCAGTAAATAATTGCACAAATTGCAATTCAAATATTTATACATCCCAGGGTTACTGCACTTTTTTGAGGTGGGTTTCATTTGTTTTGAAAGAGATTCTTGAAGCTCTTACCCCTCTTTTGCACAAATACAGGAGAATCATCCACTACCTTAATAATATCAGAATTACATTTAAATAATCTCCAATTATCTGAAATAATGTTTTTTATAGCCCCGAGTCCAAACTGTTTGTTAATTGCATAGAAGTTCTGAAGTCCATTTGTTTATTGTTGGACTCTTTACGCACCCCCTCTTTTCTTCTCTGATACAATCCTCTATAATTCTCCATGACTATATCTTCAGGGTACGCTCTGCTGATAAATTTGTTACATAGCGCAACACTTTCTTTCTGAAAGTCCTCATCTCTATCTGTCAACTCATGCACCCTCATCAGTTGGCCTTTGACAATATTAACCTTGGTTTTGTTAGGGTACATGCTGTCGTAGTGCAAATAAGCATTATTTTGTACCTGCTTTTTGTATATAAAACACAAGAAAACTCACTGAAAACACAAACGGAACACCACTGCAGCCAGAACGATGTAAAAGAAAAGAAACGCAATTTATTTAAAGACCAAAACAGCGTTTTCGCTTCCAGAAAGCCAGAAGCTTCATCAGCAGTTGAAAGGATTAAAACCTAATGCTTTTAAAACAAAGTAACTGGCGCTTGTTGACGACATCACCACAAGCGCCACAAAGTTGCTTAAAGGGGCAACGATGAAACTTAAAAGGGCAACAATAACAAGGAGAGCGGGTAAATACAAATACATAGTATGCCCTGTAAAACTTATATAAAAAATTAAAACATTCTATAATGAAGAGTGAAGCTAAAAAGCTATATATAGTGAATATCAATAGACAAGAGCAACTAAATGTACTACTGCATCGGGTCACCTAACAGGAGCAAGCAATATAAAAAAAGCTACATATCAAAGGAAAATCAATATGTTGAGGTTGCTATTACTTTAAACTGTAAATGGAATAGAACACTGAATGGGCTTAACCCTAGCAAAGCATTATATGCAACATTATTCACTGTCCTTGGAATTGACCAATGGGATAGGTTGGTACGCCACCAAGAGTAAAAAAGTACTATCTAAGGTAGCTCTTATATTTAAGAATTGCAGCAATGTTACAGTTTTCGTTTAGCCCAGGAAATGAAAAGGCGTCCAGTTGGAGTTGCCATTCGAGCTCATGAGTCTCGACAATGAGAGATTGTGGGCCACCTCTGATATCCATGCTGATATGATCAATGCCCATGAACAGGAAGCTGTGGCCGCTGTTGTTAAGAATATGTTTTGACAATGCGTTGTCGCTTTTATTGTTGATAGCGTAGATGTGTTGGTATATACGGTCACAGAAGCGTCTATCCGTTTTACCAACATAGAAAGCTGCGCAGCATTGGCAAAATGCTACGTATACTATGGCCTTCGTTTTACAATTAATTTTGTGATTGATGAAATATTTCCTCTCCCCAATGATGAAAGAGTTATCTACTCGCAGGTATCTGCACCATTTGCAACACCCACAAGTAGATGTGCCCTTTATTCTCGTCAAGTGTTCACATTTCGTATTTCTCTGTAAAATATCTTTAAGATTATTACCCCTCCTGTAAGTGAAGATAGGAGATAAACCTACCCTATCGTGTAGCCCCGAATTCATGATAAAAAACCAGTTCTTCCTCATGATGGAGCAAATATGCCTTGAGTTTGTGTTGAAGGCAGTAATGAAATGAATCAAAACATATTCTTAACAACAGCGGCCACAGCTTCCTGTTCATGGGCATTGATCATATCAGCATGGATATCAGAGGTGGCCCACAATCTCTCATTGTCGAGACTCGTGAGCTCGAATGGCAACTCCAACTGGACGCCTTTTCATTTCCTGGGCTAAACAAAAACTGTAACATTGCTGCAATTCTTAAATATAAGAGCTACCTTACATAGTACTTTTTTACTCTTGGTGGCGTACCAATCTATCCCATTAGTCAATTCCAAGGACAGTGAATAATGTTGCATATAATGCTTTGCTAGGGTTAAGCCCATTCAGTGTTCTATTCCATCTACAGTTTAAAGTAATAGCAACCTCAACATATTGATTTTCCTTTGATATGTAGCTTTTTTTATATTGCTTGCTCCTGTTAGGTGACCCGATGCAGTAGTACATTTAGTTGCTCTTGTCTATTGATATTCACTATATATAGCTTTTTAGCTTCACTCTTCATTATAGAATGTTTTAATTTTTTTATATAAGTTTTACAGGGCATACTATGTATTTGTATTTACCCGCTCTCCTTGTTATTGCTGCCCTTTTAAGTTTCATCGTTGCCCCTTTAAGCAACTTTGTGGCGCTTGTGGTGATGTCGTCAACAAGCGCTAGTTACTTTGTTTTAAAAGCATTAGGTTTTAATCCTTTCAACTGCTAATGAAGCTTCTGGCTTTCTGGAAGCGAAAACGCTGTTTTGGTCTTTAAATAAATTGCGTTTCTTTTCTTTTACATCGTTCTGGCTGCAGTGGTGTTCCGTTTGTGCTTTTTGTATATGGTAGCCATTAATCTATCACCCCCTTTGTATACAGTAAGATACAAATAAGTCACAGTGCTACAACTGTAAGCAGAAGTAAATTTTAAATATGTGCAAACATTATTTAGATACTGCAAGAATTCACACAAAGAATTGGCATCACCTCTCCAAACTAAAAAAGCATCATCAATAAAGCATTTAAAAAATACAATATTTTTCATAGAAACACTTGAAAAACATTACATCTTCCCGACTCATGCATAAAAACATTAGCATAACTGAGTTCCATAGCTGCACCTATTGCTACTGCATTGGCCTGGTGGTATAACTTGTCGTTGAATTCAAAAAAGTTGTAACTTAAAATCAAATCCAACATTTCCATTAATAAGCTAACTGTGTTCATGGAAAATTTCCTAGCTTCAATTAATTCTAACTCTTCATTACAGTGTGCAACATATTAATATCTATGGTAACCAGTACATCTTCCTTTTGCACCCTTACATCTCTAATATTAGATTTGAAATCAAAAGAATCTTTGATATAGGATGTACGGACTTCTACCACCTGCTGTAAATGCTTGTCAACATAAATGGCCATCGCTTCTGTTTTATTTCCATTGCTGACCACTATGGGCCTCATGGGTGGGTCATCCAGATCTTTGTGTATATTTGGTAAACCAAAAATATGACTCATTCTGGGTGCTCCAATTGACAAAACATGCCTAATTTGTTCAGTGATGCATCCTGTTAAAAAACACTCTTCTATTTGACCATCTACAAACAGATATGATTTCTTTATTTCACTAAAAGATGTAATTCTATAAAATTCCACATAAGACAGCATTTGTTCCATTTTTGACACATATTTACCCCTATCTAGTATAACTAATGCATTTCTTTTGTCCGCTTTCATTACCAAAATATCATCATTTAATAAGTCATTCAATATTTTTTTTGCTGAATATTTAAATTATAATACCTATATTCAGGCTTTTCATCAAATAACTCAATAATTTGTTGCTCACATATCATTAAAAACATCTCTAATTCTTTTTTGAGAGGAGGGTTAAAAGTACTCGGTTTACAAAATTCATTGGGAACATTTCTATCATTTGCAAACAGAAACTTAAAATTCAGCTTTCTAACATATTCTCTTAATGAGTTGATAGTATCACATTTGTTTGCCCTCCTGGAAGGTACAAAATTCCAACCTTTTTTCAAAACATTGTATAAATCATCACTAATAGCCAAGCTAGAAATATTTACTATAACAAAAGAAACATCAGCTGTACCTGACACCTCTGTCATCAGTTGTCCTTCTTCTTCCAGTTCTTTTTGGGATAATTGCACAAGAACGGCATGGAGTTACTTCTGCCCAAGTCCTGCTCTGATTGCCGTTCGGCTGATAAACTCTTATCGGCTGGTTGCTCTGTTCTCTCTGAAAACTATTCCCACTATTCTCAGAAGGATTCTCATCATCATAGTTCTTATTTGAAGTGCTAGCTTTACTTTCTGAGTTAGAATCTCCACTTCTTTTCACTATGCATTTAGACTTACATGTCACATTTTCTTCCATTGCTGCCTCTTCCATTTCAGCTCCTCCAGCTTCAGCTAACAGTTCCTGTGACATGGCAGGCACTCCTCCTTTCTCCTGCTGAATGGTTATGCTCTTCTCTTCCCTCATAGTCAGCCTTATCTCTCCGAAATTTCTTGGTTTTACGCTTTCTTAGCAAATCATTTTCTTTTTTGAGTTTGTCTCGTATTAAGGCAAACATTGAATCAAAGTTATCTGATGTTAAATTATCTTTTACTTTAAAAAGGCTAACCTGATATTATTGTTTAGTTCCTCAATCTTTTTCTTATTGTAATCAACGAGCATTTGAAAAACACTCCAACCGGAAACAAAATAAAATACGATTAGTATTTAAGAGCTATACTTTTAGTATTCAAGAGCTATGCTTCCAATGATACAGTGTTTCTGATGAAGTCCTAACTTATTACAGGATGAAAGCGCTTAACCATAGCTTTTATTGTTTTAATTTACTGTGAAAGAGAAGTCCTCTGGTTTGATTGCTGTGATACTTTGTTTTAGTTACTAGTTGGTTTGCACTGCTAGACTTTAAAGTTTATTAGTACTATAAAAGTATCTGATGTAGCATTAAGGAAATAATGCTAGACTGTAAAGTCTTGAAGGAATTCTAAAATAAATGCAGGCTCACTTTAGAAGTGAACAGAAAATCTGATTGTAACTTAAAGCAGTGTACAAATTAGACTCAATCACACCTATTCCCCCTTTTCTGTGTACTTCCATTTAACATCCCTAACTCCTTGTCATGTGCTGACACTATATTGCAGCTGACTGCAATAATTAAGTGACTTACCAAGTTTATAATAGGTAGTATAAGAAAGGACAGGCAGTAAATAACAAAATGGCACTAAGACTGCTAATTTAGGATGCCCTGCAGAGGGGATATTAATCACTGCTTGTCACTTGTTATTTGCATTTTTCCTAATTACTGTCATGCTTTCATACTTGAGAGTTGCATGTTGTTGAGGGGAATGGTGTAAAACATCATGGTGGGAGAAAGAAAGTTTCATTGCTACTGTCTGTGTATGGTACACTATACTGGAGATATTGCTAGATGTTTCCCATTACCTACGAAGATATGCAATGTTTCCATATGTACCTCAGTATTTCCTAAAACTAAGTGGCTTACAAAATATCACAACGCCAGAAGAAACTTTAGATGATGTTGAAGAAAACTGCCATTGATATTTGTACTGCAAACTGCACATTATGAGAGACAATCAGTGTTATCTGTGATGTTAATTATAGAAAGAGCATTATTTTCACATTTCTGTATATGTCTTAATAAACAAGCACTCTTTGAGGACTTTCTTGTGCTTGAGTGAAAGCTCAAAGCTGGATGAACAAAACTGCCCTGAGGCTAATGCCTAGGCTGTAGAGTTTCCAATATATGAAGAGTTGTTTGTGAAAATTTAGAGAAGATCAATAATTATAGGTATGTATATATTATTATGTATTGCAGCATTGTTGTAAAGACTGAATGCGGTATTTTCACTGTAAGGACTGTTGACTGTAACATTACTGCTTGTACCATTTTTATAGCACTTTATGTTCACAAGATTTTTGAGTTTATTTAGAGAATATGTGATTCCTTAAAACTTCTTGTAAAAGAGGATAATGGGATATATGCAAATGATCCATTGAGTACATCAGGTGTTTCATCTATATGGCAGTTCTGAATGCCCGTGACATTTTTCTTTTTAAGTCTGTTAATGGACAAATTCAGGCCAATAAAGTCAAACCACACTAGCTGTGACAAATGATAGGACAAAGGCACAAAAATATGAATAGATTTTAAATATTGCTCTTATGAAATTAGAAAGTTGGTAAAATAATGGGACTTGTTTTAGCATGTGTTTTCTCTAAGGGATTATGTCTGAAACTCAAATATAAGTCAATATTAAATAATTTCAACCCACAATGATTTGCCAGCAAAACAAAAATGTTATAAAGAATAGACCAACAATATGAAGTAAAAATCTGAACATTCTGCTAAAATCTAGACAGTTGAGATCTGTGCAGGAATGAAACTTTTAATGGGTGGCATTATTAACTGTGCTTATTCAAGTGTGTTTTAAATGCACACTGCTTCTAAATATATCTGTGTGTGTGTGTGACATTAAATACTTAGTAAACATATTTTGGATATAAAATACTTCCTCCAACAGCAGTTTATACATACTACAGCAGGTTTAAAATATTAGGCGGTGGAACAATTTTACATCAAAAATATTACAAAATACATATATTAATTAAAAAAAATGCAAAACAATTTAACATATAGCCCATTCTCTGTGTGCAGTAATGCTCCCCAAGGTGTGTGTTATTTTGTAAATAATGCCCTTCCAGGGGTGTTGAGGCCCCTGGGTGTGTTTTATTTACTCAATAACATACACCCTGTTGGACATTATCGCTTGCTTATCAGAAATGCTCTGCACTGTAAGGATCTGTATGATCTGCTAGAAGTTAGACTTTCCAGAGCTCTGAGGTATTAATGAGTTAAAGGAAAAGAAGAAGCATTCACATGCGTGCAAAGTTCACTGCTGTCTATCCATGCGTGTTTCAAATAGAACTGCACGTATTGAATTATTACATTGTAACAAGTAGGCAACAGATGAAACAAACATGTCAAAATGCACTAAATACAACATGCAGGCTCATTAATTTGTATTTTAGTGAGAGCTGTGAAACACGGCTGCCATTTTGTACATTTAACTTATCCATAGAGCAACTGCAATATAAAAAGTGAGGGCAGACAGGAAGTGGCTTAGACAAGTAATGAAATTTTACCCCTGCAAACTACTTCAAATAATGTCATAAATTATACAGCAATTGGTCGAGTGATGCTAAAGACATCCAGGTAGGTGCGAGCGTGAATGGGTGTGTCTTATTTGAAGGTTGGGCGTCTGGCTGGCAACTCGGCACTGTAAAAATCCACTGGCAATCATGAACAGACCAGAGTTCCGCTGTGGCGACCCCTAACCGGGAAAAGCCGAAAGACTCACACTTAAAAAAGTGAAACAAAACCAACAAATAAACACGTTTATCATCTACAGTAAAGAAACATAATCATCAGCAAGACAATTAAAATAAGTGAGTTAAAATGTTAAAAAAACAAACATATGCCACATCCTGCAGTATATATTTCTCTCAGAACATTTCAAGATTAGTTAGAAAACATGTTTAATAAAAAGGAGAGGAAACAAAATACTCAACTGTTTAAACAAACTTTATAAGCTCAAAGTTAGAAAATTTGAAACAAAGCCAAAAAAGCTACAATTACGCAACTAGTTTGACTTAGATTAAAATTTAATGATTTATCAAAAGTCTGTATAGCTTCTTGAACATTTGAAACATGGTATATGTTATAGTTATGACAGAATATCAGTTTGGTTATAAAGGCCATCTGAAACCTTGTATTATTTTAAATTTACTAAGCACAAAAATGTAAGGTAGCTCCGGTGATGAGGTAAACCACTGACTGTTGCCCAGGCAACCTGAGATCACTTAGTGGCTCGAGTTCCTGACGGAGCTGGCAGGGGTGGATGGGCATACCACACAATACCACAGTCCCTCAGCAGAAGCTTGGCAATGTAAATCTGTGGTCTGAGGGAGAGGGATAGGCTAATTAAGCCTCCTTGTTGTTGTAGCATTCAACATGGGTGAACAGAAACATTGGTTCTTGCATGCAAGGCATTGTGGGCCTCTGTGATGATTTGTACGACACATACCCTCAGTGTGTGGGGGGCTGAGTTTACACCATTATAAATATCCTCATTACCAGGATGCCAGCAAGGACATAAAGCACCCTTATGGCTATTTAAATGATGGTTTCCACTAGACAGCTCTCCCCATGAAGCTACTAAGTGAAATTGATAGGTAAGTCAACAAATGGACCATGTCCATTTAGGGGGAAGCTTAATGCCTGGCTGGCTTAGGGCAAAGATGAAATAAAATTAAGCACAAAATTCTGCCAGCTTTTCCCTTTGATATTTAAGAGCAAAGGATGCATGTATAAAATCTAAGCTATTGTGCTTGTATCAGTATTCAGGGCAAAGAGTGCTGTACAGTGGGGCATGCAGTGGCTGGATGCAGGAGCAAAGATGAAATTTTCCTAAGGCAAAGAAATAAAACAAGATTCATGTGTCCAGCAATGCCAAACACATACAAGTAGGTTGAGAAATATATCTAAACATAGCATATATGCTATCTTAAAAAAATAGAACACAGGCATTGCCAATAAAATCAGACACATTCAACTGTATTCCTAAATGTCTTATAATATATATGATAGTGTGTTTATTTTGTTTTTGGAGCTTTTCTCCCCGGGCCTCCACTGAAAATGAACATATATCCAGTTGGACTAGCCCGGTCAACAAATGTAAAATAAATAAAATAAAATAATGAGCAGGGGAGAGAGTTGCTTGTATTCTTATGTTGTTGGTCATTTTGCTCTCCCCAACTACAAACAATTATAAACTGCATAAACTGTTATTAACTATGCATCAGTGCTCACTTGAGCTGGAAATAATTGCAGCCAAGCTTGGTTTTGAGAGTATGGCCAATGAAGATCTCATAGAAGAGATATGACGGTGCTTACAATGCCACTATCCTCCTAGATCTGGGACAGCCATCATCAAATGAAGCCGTTATTTCATCCAGCAAAGAGACTTGTCCAAATCAAATAAAACAATCCAAACAGACAAACCTAAAAAGTAAATATGTGTGGACTCTTATCATTCCAATTTAGTAAGATTAATTTTTAAAAGTATTAGTAGAAAGAAAATAGCTGTTATTAGCTCTGCACTTCAAGAAATATAATGCTATGTTCAGAGTTAAAGAAAGAAGTAAAAGTGATCTACAGAAAAATTAATAACATCGATACTGTTATGCAGTGAGCTGAAGTACAATATGGGTTTAGAATAGAAAACTCAAAAACAACTAAAGACTTGGACGGCCATTACAGAAGGAAAAAGGTATTAATTCTCTGAAGAGGAATTCATTAATTAAACTAAAGAGTTAACACTGAACAGGAGAGAAAATTTAAGATTCCTTACATCAGGGACAGAACAATTCTTCTGTGAAGGGTGAAATCAGTTAGGCGATGATCTAGGCTCTAATGTTAGATATGGCCGTATTGGATATTAATATGTGAAGCAGCTGCAGTGATGTATTTCAGTAGGAATACGTTCAATCGTCATAGTTATATACTAGGCTAATAACTACCAAGGCCTTAATAAGTCTAGCTGTGCAATCCAACCCAATTGTTTCACTATGTATCATGGCCATTTATTAGGAGGGGTTGTGTTAGGAAGTTTTAGAGATTATGTGTGGAGGGGGGCATGTTTATAGCTTAATAGCTTCATGTGTGTATACTAGGATAATGGCCATTATGGCCCTTATAAGCCTAGCCATGCAACCCAAGTGAGACTTATAAATTTGTTTTATATAGGAGTGATTTACTGACTGCCTCTGTCCATCATGGACATAAGCACCAAACCGAGGTGAATTTCTGATTACCCATCTATTGGCCCAAGTTGCCCTTAAATAGGGATAGGGAGGAACTCAGCTTCACACGGATGTGGAGCTTGTTCCAGAGAAAGGGAATTCTCTGAGAAAAATATCTGTCTCTCCAACATGTCTTTTTATGTCACAAGCAAAATGTATGTCTAAATCTAGTAGTTCTGATGCTGCTTGTTTTGAAAATGTGCAAAAGGTTCATCAAAACAAGGTCCAGAGATGCTTCATATGCCAGGGAAAGATCACCTTTCAGAAGTCTGTATGATGCTGAGAGAGACAGGTCTTCGAGGCAATAAGCATAAGACATTGTGTTTACTCCCTGTATTCTTTTCATAAGGATCCTTTGTAGACATCATTCAAGTCGCTGCATGTGTCTGGTCAGGTACATACCGAATGTGCATTATACTCTATGATGGGTCTGATGAAGGTCAGGTATAGTGGTATGATAACCTCTCTGGACCTAGATGCCATGCCCTTGCCTATAGGTTGAGCAACATAGAAGGATTTTCTTACTAAGCTGGGCATAAATCCCTACGTGACTCGATGGGTTGCCAACTGGCTTACTGACAGAACCCAGACTGTAAAAGTAGCAGACTCCGAATCCAGCTCTAGACAAGTGACAAGTGGAGTACCTCAGGGTTCAGTCTTGGGACCACTCTTGCTTGGCATCTACTTCTCTAAAGTACAAGCCAACACTAAGGGACTCTGGCTAACAAAGTTTGCAGATGACTGCAAACTGGGAGCCATTATAGAATCCCCAAATGATGTGTATATTCTACAAAAGGGCCTTACAGAAACAGATGCCTGTGCCAGAACCATGGGCTCAAGCTTAATGCCAAGAAATGTATAGTTATCCCCTTTGGAAAAAAACATGTAACCATGAACTACCACATAGGAGGAAGGACACTAAACATCGAAAGTGTGATGAGAGACTTAGGGACACAAGTGGACAGTGGTCTCACTTTCGATAACCACATCGCCACAACAGTCAGGAAATCCTTCTATGTGGCACACCTCATCACTAAGGGCTTTTCATCCAGAAAAAAAGAGGTCATTGTCCCACTGTATTCATCTCTCATTAGACCCATTATAGAGTATAATGCCCCATTTGGTATGTACCTCACAAGACATCTGCAACAGCTGGAAAGGCCACAGAAATACCTCACTAAAAGAATCTCAGGCCTAAAGCAGATGCCATATGCTGACCCACTAAAAAAACTCCAGCTATACTCTGTGGCATTTCGTCTACTCAGAGGCGATCTCTGCTTAACATACAAGGCCATGCCAAACCCTGAGCTGTTGGACATGCTCCACTTAAAGAAATCCCAATCCCTCAGAGCCACACGCTCCAGGGATCTAAACCTTATCATCACAATGAACAAAACATGCTGGAGGGATGGGTTCCTGACCCAGAGACTCCCCATACTCTGGAATAGACTGCCCATACATGTCAAGCAGAGTGCCTCATTGGCCCTCTTCAAAAGGAACCTTGATGATGGGATGGGAGATAGGAAATTCACCCTGGGGATCATGTCAGTCGCACTGCTAGACAGGGGCCCAGAGAAGTAAATATTGTGGGAAGAAATTTCCAGGGAATTGTTATGGCTAGGCTTGCATAGGCCTTAGGGCCAATAGCCTAGTACCAGCCTATGAATCTATGAACCTATAATCTTAGGCACATGCTCTTTGAAGGCTAAGTTATTACCTACATGAGTTCCCAGATCCCTGACTAATGAATCAACTTTTAGAGGTATTTTACTGATAACATAGCTACCTGGGGTGGCCATCTTCCCAAAATGCACTATAATGCATTTGAATACTGAGTTTTAAGCCATGGCTTTGGCACCAAGTTTTGTTTGTGTTAGACCTTCCTGAAGGGTGTTCTCATGTTGGGGGTGATTCAGTGACTGCTGCCAACTTGCGGTCATCGGTGAACTTGGTTAGCCAGAGGCCATTAACGTTGACTTTGACATCGAAGAAGTAGATGTCAAAGAGGAGTAGGCCTAGCACACAGCTTGGGGGATCCCACTGGTGACCAGCCTCTTTGTGAAGGTGGCCTCACTAATTCTAGCCTTCTGGATCCTACCAGTGATCCAGATAGCTATCCAGCATGTTATAAAGGGGTTTATACCTAGTTCCATAAGTTTGTTGTCAATGCCCAAGTTGACTTTTGTATCAAATGCCTTAGCCAGATCTAGGTAGGCAGTATGCACAGTTTTTCCCTCATCCATTGCCTTAGTGACTTTTTTAAAGATGTCCACCAGATACAGTAAGCGTGACCTTTCTTTGAAAAAGCCTAAGTGGGATGGATCCAGTGTCTGGAGGTCTCCTTTGTCCTTGTCGATAATTTCCATGATAATTCTTTCCATGGCTTTGGAAATAGGCCTAGTCAGACTAATGGTTCTCTTGTTACCAGGATTTGTTGAAGGTCCTCCTTTATGAAGGAGATGACCATCACAATCCGGCATTCATATGGCATAAATCCTCTTTTAAGACTATAGTTAAATAATGACTCCATGGGCCCAGAAAGTTGTATTTTAGACTATTCAGAAGGTGTCCTGGGATGTTATTGGGGCCCACTGAGGCAGTGTTCTTGGCTTTAGTGAGTGCAGCAAGCACCTAATCCCTAGTTATAGTTGGAGGGGTTATGTTTGAGGGCATTTTTTGGGGGAAAGGTTGGTGGTGACAAGGGGGTACAGTTGGAACTGAGTTTGTCAACAGGTTCACTAACTTGCCAGGCTTGGTGAATGTGGCAGCATTAACCATGAGTACAGTACATTGTTGTCTGCATTAACCATGAGTACAGTACATTGTTGTCTGCATTAACCATGAGTACAGTACATTGTTGTCTGCATTAACCATGAGTACAGTACATTGTTGTCTGCATTAACCATGAGTACAGTACATTGTTGTCTGCATTAACCATGAGTACAGTACATTGTTGTCTGCATTAACCATGAGTACAGTACATTGTTGTCTGCATTAACCATGAGTACAGTACATTGTTGTCTGCTGCCCTTGAGATTTCTGATATAGCTGAAGAAGTTGTTGGTTATCTTTCACCTAGGATGCTATCTTAACCTCAAAGTCAACTTTGCTTGACCTAATTAGCCCTCTTATTGCCTATTTAGCTTGATGAGAGAGTTTTTATCATTATGAGAATTACCCTTCCTGATTTTTGCAATGTTTTTCTCCTTTTGTTATATATCCTGTTTAATTGAGATGCCACCAGGATGGTATCTTTCTGGGACTAGTACTGGGCTTACTTCTGGTGGGTATTGCAGCCTCTATTGACATGACTGACATAGCTGTACTGAGTTTATGAGAGGAATTCAGCATAGGATGCTGTGTTCTTAGAGTTTTGAGGGGCATTAAAATATGACAAACCATTGCTTAATAAAAGTTAATTTGCCTTGGAATAGTTTTTAACTGTTACTCTTTTTTAATGGGACTATGGAGTTGATTTTGATTTCAAAGGAGACAGCTTTATGGTTGGACCTTACCAGGGAGGACAGGACATTGGGGGGGAACGCAGTGTTCTCCCATATTTATGAGCATGAGGTCCAGTATGTTGGAGCCTCTAGTGAGCATATTTACTATTGGGTCAAGGGTGTTTGTATTTGCAAAGTCCAGCAATCTCTGTGCCTGTAGATCTGAGGCTGTATTGGATTCCCAGCCAGTAGAGGCTAATTAAAGTTTCCCATGAGTAGGGTATTAGTTTGGATGGTAAGTGCCTCCAGCAGGTCCAAGTATGCATTGTGAGCTTCTTAAGACAAGGAGGATGACCTATAGCTGGTTAGGGTAGTTAGGGTATGGTATGGTATCGGATTTTGTCTATAGTGATCTTCACATGGAAGAACTCCAGTACTTCATCCTGTTTGACCACCCTGGATGCATATCTTGTTAATGATGTGTATCAAGACAGCTCCACCTTTCACCCTTGTCTGTGCAGCTACTGGTCTAAAAGAGTGGAAAGAACTGAAATCTTGCACTGCTGGGGTACTCTCTGATACTTTAAATCATGTATCAGTAACTGCACAGATGTCTACATTCTTGAGTGTGAGGATGGCTTTGAGGGAGTGTGTATTTTTTTTAGGCTCCTGGCATTGAGCAGTAATGCCTTGAGGTTCAGCTAAGTTGATTTTGCTATGTCAGTAGGTTTGTCGGTTTGGCATCACCTAAAAAAGGTACTATGGGGGTTGATAAAGGTTTGGTCAGTATTCAAAAGTCTAGAGAAGAAAGGAGCAGACCATTCTTGGTTCATAGGTGCATAGGTAGGTACTAGGCTATCGGCCCAAGGGCCTAAGCAATCCTAGCCAACAAAGTTCCCTGGCTTACGCCAACCCAAGAAAGTTAATTTCCTGTGCCCCTGTCGAGCAGAGCCACAGAAGTGATCCCCAGGGTGTATTTCCTATTTCCCATCCACTCATCAAGATTTTTCTTAAAGAGTGTTAATGAGGAACTTTGCTTGACATAGATGGGTAGCTTGTTCCAGAGTATGGGGAGTCTCTGGGACAGGAATCTATCACTCCAGCAAGTCCTGTTTATTGTGGTGACAAGGTTTAGGTCCCTAGAGCGTGTAGCTCAGAGGGATTGGGATTTCTTTAGGTGTAGCATGTCCAACAGCTCTGGGTTTGACATAGCTTTATATGTTAGATAGAGATCACCTCGGAGTAGGCGATATGCTACAGAGTAAAGCTGGAGTTTTTTGAAACGATCAGTGTAGGGCATCTGTTTGAGGCCAGTAATTCTCTTTGTAAGGTACTTCTGTGGCCTTTCCAGCTGCTGCAGATGTCTTGTGAGGTACATTCTAAAAGGGGTGTTGTACTCTATAATGGGTCTAATGAGTGTCAAGTAGAGGGGAAAAATGACTTATTTTTTCATGGATGAGAACCCTTTTGTGATGAGGTGTGCCATGTAGAAGGATTTCCTGACTACTGTGGCAATGTGATTATCAAAGGAGAGACTACTGTCCACCTGGGTCCCAAGGTCTCTTATCACACATTCAGTGTTAAGAAGACTGCTGCATATGTGGTAGTTCATGGGTACAGAGTTTTTACCAAAGGGGATAACAATGCACTTTTTGGCATTGAGCTTGAGGCCATGGCTCTGACACCATGCATCTGTCTCAGTGAGGCCCCTCTGTAGGATGTCCACATCATTTGGGGACTCGACTATAGCTCCTCATTTGCAGTCATCTGCGAACTTCATTAGCCAGAGGCCTTCTGTGTTAGCCTGTACTTCAGAGAAGTAGATACCAAACAGGAGAGGTCCCAGGACTGAACCCTGTGGTACTTCACTTGTCACTGGTTTGAAGTCAGATTTGGAGTCTGCAACTTTTACAGTGTGGGTTCTGTCAGAGAGCCAGTTGGCAACTTATCTTGTGACATAGGGATTTATACCTAGTTTAGTGAGTTTAGCTATAATTCCAGAATGCGGGATGGTGTCGAAAGCCTTGGTGAGGTCAAGATTGGCTGTGTGAACCACCTTACCCTCGTCTACGGCTTTGGTGACTGCCTCAAAGAAGTCAACCAGCTTCAGAAGGCAAGATCTGCCTTTCACAAACCCAAACTGGGTGGGGTCCAGAGTTTGGAGGTTACCAATGTCTTTGTTTATGAATTCCATGATGATACATTCCATGGCCTTGCAGACCAGGCTCGTCAGGCTAATAGGGCGATAGTTCCCAGGATCAGTGGTGGCTCCCCCTTTGTGGAGTGGGATAACTATTGCTGTCCACCATTCAGTGAGCACAAAGCCTGATGTGAGGCTATGATTGAACATGGTGCTTCGGTGGGAAGCCAGTTTGTTCTGAAGTTCATGTAAAATGCAGCCTGGGATATTGTCCGGTCCCATGGATGCTGTGTTTTTGGCTTTAGAGAGTGCTGCTTTTACCTGTGAAATTGTGATTACAGGGACTCTGCATTCTTCCTCTATAGATATGGGCCCTTAAGGGGGTGAGAGGGGGGTAAAGTTAGCACTGAACCTATCTGCCTGTATGTTGGCATTATCAGTTGGTTCTGTAATGTTTGTGCCATTGTGCTGTAACTCAGAGCAGATCTGGATGTTGCCATTGAGATTTTTGACTTAGCTATAAAATGCTTTGTGGTTGTCCTTAGAATCAGTGGCAATCTTGTTTTCATAGCTAGCTTTGGAGGATCTTATAAGGGATCTCAGCTTCTTGCTGAGGCTGACCAGGGAGCTCCTCCACTCATGGAATTTTACTCTCTTTTGCAACAATTTCTTCCTTCTGTTGTAGAGTTTGTTTATGGCAGGGGACCACCAGATTGGCTTCCTTTTTTTGGTGGATAGCACAATCCATGCACTTGTGTAAGTGCTTACAGAGTGCATTTGTGTAGGATTCAGCCATTGTAACTGTACTGTCCATCTGCATTGGTGTCATGAAGTTCACCACTTCTGTCTTAAGAAGTATGAAATTGGCTTTGGAGAAATTGGTTTCCTTAATGGGGGTGGAGGCAGAATGTGGATATCTAGGGTGATTAGCTTATGGTCAGCTCTGACCAATGAAGATTTGACTTCAGGTGTGGAACACTGGTCAATCATGTTGGTAATGACTAGGTTTAGGATATTGTTGCCCCTGGTGGGGGTGTGGATAAGTTGATCCAGGGCATTGGAATTTATGAGTTCCAGAAAGCACTGAGCGATGGAGTTGGTACATGAGTAGTTTTCCCAGTTAAGGGTGGGGTAGTTGAAATCACCCAATATTAGAGTGTTTCGTTGAACCCTAATATTTTCCAGTATATCAAGAAATGAGGAGTGTGAATCCTGGGGCATGGTGGGGGATCTGTAGCAAGCTACAATTTGGATTGCAGTGTTGCCCAGAGTTAGTTGCACTTGGATAACCTCGCCTGCATTATGCTGAGTAACTAGCCTGGAGATGTGGATATCCTTAATGAATATGGACACACCTCCACCTTTGGTGTTCTGGTCCAGGTTAGATGGCCGAAAAGTGTGGTTTGAGTTATAGCCTGGTAATGCAGGGGTGCTCTCTGGAGATTTGAACCAGGTCTCAGTCACTGCACAGACATTGATGTTCTCTATTTTAAGGAGTGCCTCGAGTGAGTGCATTTTGAGATTTAGACTTCTAGCATTGAATAGCATTACCCTCAGTTTTTGCTTGCCTGTTCCTGTTATGGTGATGAATTTGTCATTTGAAAATTGCCTAAAAAAGGCACTATAGGGGTGGCAAGAGCCTTTGCCAGTATCTGGAATCCCAGGGGTGACAGATGCAGGCCATCTCTGGCAAAGCATCATGGTCTGTCGACCATGTCGTCCCAGGCAGACAGATACTGTATCCCCTTAGAATGACACCAGAAGCTTAGCCAATTGTTGAAGTCAATCATTTTGTCCTTGTACTGTGGTATCATTCTGGGCGATGGCAGGATGCTACTCAGGGCTAGGGTCATACCTGCCTGGGCTATAAGATCAGAGAGTTCTTCCATGTCTCTTTTCATGTAGTCCAGGGAGGTACGTCTCAGGTCATTCACACCAACATGGACAATCACAGAGTCATATTTGTAATTGTTGTGGAGTGACCTGAGTGCGTGTGTTATGTGGCAGATCCTGGCACCCGACAGGCAGCTGACAGTGACCTTCTCCTTGTTTAGCATGGTGAGTGGGATATCAGTGTGCCTGACTATAGAGTCACCTATGACTAGTGTGTTGGGTACGTTGTTTTGCCTTTTGGGCTGTGGTTGAGTGGCACACTGAGTCTGTGGGCTATGTGTCATTTGGGTTGTGTTGGTGGTGGGAGGTTGCTTGCATTTCTGCTTTGGAGGTCTCTGTTGCTTGAGCAGATTATTATTGAGAGCCTCCGCAAATGTTTTTGTGTTTCTATGTGTGGATTTTGGTGGTGTAGGTTTAGTGGGACTATGTGATGAGTGTGGTGTGGTGCAAGTGTTTACCTTCTCCCCTTGACTATCAAGTTCAGTCTTGGTTGGAGAGAGCTTTACTTCCAGTTTGGCTAGATAAGTGCATCTCTCACAGGTTGTAGTGTTGGGTGGTAGGAGGAGAGGATTGTCTGTGTACATGAGGCAATTGCTACATTGTCCCAAGATGCCCAGATTCATCAGATAGACAGGCAAGATCACTAGGAGCTGACCCTTGGACATGCCTGAATAAAAACATATTTCCTCTAGACAAGTCAGGAAAGTGAGTACAAGAGCTGTTTTTCTCTAAGTAAGTGTGGAAAGTAAGTACCAAAACTGTTTTCCTCTAGGTAATGAGGAAGGATGAGTGCTGTAGTAATTTGTAGTTTTAGTGCTTACAGCAAGTTCTGAACAAGTGCTGAGCACAGATAAGCAAATTCAAGTGCTAAAACTAAGAATCTGTATCTGGATCTTGTTGTAGATAGGCTACCTAGTGCTTACCACTCCCACTGATAAGCTAGAAGGCTTCCCTCCCACACAGAAAGGCTTGGGGGCACAGAAGCTTACAAACAGTCCTGGATACAGCAAATCTGCATCTGGACTAAACTAGTTACAGGAAAGGTGGGAAGCAAGCGCAAATACAGGCTTTTAAACCAGAAAGTTGAAAGAGATGGAAAAGCTGCCGAAATGGCCAATAAACTACAATGTCTGGGCCAGAAACCGCTCTTGTGGTAGATAGGTTACCAAGTGCTTACCACTCCCACTGATAAGCTAGAAGGCTACCCTCCAACACAGAAAGGCTTGGGGCACAGAAGCTTACAAACAGCCCTGGCTACAGCAAATCTGTATCTGGAGTAGACTACTTACAGGTAAGGCAGAAAACAAGCTTAGAATTTATTTATATATATATATATATATATATATATATATATATATATATATATATATATATTTTTTTTTTTTTAGTTAAGTGGGTTGGCTTTCTCAAAAGGTTCTCTCTGTATTAGAAAGAATGAACTAATGACACTAGCAAAAACACTTTAAATGCAGTACAAGTTAGCACATTTGAGTGTGTAGCAATATTAAGGCTAATAGGTTTATAGGTTCATAGGTTCATACTAGGCTATCTGCCCTAGGGCATTTATAAGCCTAGCCAGAGTGTGTTTGGCTTTTGCCACCCATTTTAAATTAATTTTGCTATGCCCTTTTTCGAGGTTAGTATACTGTGCCTCTGTCTAACAGTGACACAGAAGTGATACCCGGGGTAAACCTACAATCTCCCATCCACTCATCAAGATTCCTCTTGAAGAGAGTCAATGAGGGACTCTGCCTAACCTGGACTGGGATTTTATTCCAGAGTGAAGGGAGCCTCTGGGTTATGAATCTGTCCCTCCAGCATGTCCTATTTATTTCAGTTCTGAGGTTCAAGTCTCTCACGCGCTTAGCTCGATGGGATTTGGATTTTCTGAGGTGCAGCATGTCCATTCATTCCGGGTTGGACATGGCTTTATACGTCAGGCACAGATCGCCTC
Organism: Protopterus annectens; assembly: GCF_019279795.1. Taxonomy (NCBI): domain Eukaryota; kingdom Metazoa; phylum Chordata; order Ceratodontiformes; family Protopteridae; genus Protopterus; species Protopterus annectens. Next base: position 1,002,770,850 of record NC_056732.1, on the reverse strand, counting down.
TGAGCAGGCGGTATGCCACTGAGAAGAGCTGGAGTTTCTTTAACCGGGCAGCATATGGCATCTGTTTGAGCCCTTTGATCCTCTTGGTGAGGTACTTTTGAGGTCTTTCCAGTTGCTGCAGGTGTCTGGTAAGGTACATCCCAAAAGGGCATTGTACTCAATTATGGGCCTGATGAGGGATGAGTAAAGAGGCACGATGACCTCCCTGATCTAGATGTGAATCCCTTCATGATTAGGTGGGCTATATAAAATGTTTTTCTAACCACTTTGGCCACGTGGTTGTCAAATGAGAGATTGCTATCAACTTGGGTCCCCAGGTCCCTAATTACTTCTTCTGTACTTAATGGATTACCACCTATGTGGTAATTTGTGGGCACTTTGTTTTTGCCAAAGGGGATGACTATACACTTTTGGCATTTAGCTTGAGGCCATGGCTCTGGCACCAGTTGTCTGTTTCTATGAGGCCCTTTTGGAGGATGCTTGTGTCGGCTGGAGAGTCGATTATGGCACCCAGTTTGCAGTCATCTGTGAACTTGGTCAGCCACAGTCCTTCCGTGTTGGCCTGTACCTCCGAGAAATATATACCGAACAAGAGAGGTCCCAGGACTGAGCCTTGTGGGATGCCACTTGTAACTGGTTTGGAGTCTGACATGGCTCCAGAAATTCTAACCATGTGGGTCCTGTCCTTGAGCCAGTTTGCAACCCATCTAGTGACATAGGGGTTTATATTTAAGCTGGTGAGTTTATCTATAATGCCCAAGTGGGGTATTGTATCGAAGGCTTTTGCGAGGTCCAGGTAGGCTGTGTGGACCACCTTCCCCTCGTCAATGGCCTTGGTGACTGTTTCAAAGAAATCAACCAGGTTTAAGAGGCAGGATCTACCCTTAACAAAGCGGAACTGGGTAGGATCCAGTGTCTGTAGGTCCCCAATATCTTTATTTATGAGGTCCATGATGATCCTTTCCATAGCTTTGCAGACCAAGCTAGTCAGGCTTATGGGGCGATAGTTTCCAAGATCCGTTGAGGCACCACCTTTGTGGAGAGGGACCACTGTTGCTGTACGCCACTCTTTGGGTACATATCCTGTAGTAAGGCTGAGATTGAACAGTAGTTTTATGTTTGGGTTTAGCTCTTCTTGGAGTTCATGTAGGACGCAGCCCGGGACACCGTCTGGTCCCATTGATGCTGTGTTTTTTGCTTTGGAGAGGGCAGCTCTTACCTGAGCATCTGAGATGTCAGGGGGGGCAGCACTCTGCTGGGATAGATATTTGCCCTTTTGGTGGGGAGGGGGGGGAGAAGTTTGCACTGAACCTGTCAGCTAGGATGTTGGCAATGTTGGCAATGTCTGTGGGTTCGGTGTATTTTTTGTCATTTTGGACTAATTCTGAGCATATCTGGGAATTCCCACCCAGGTTCCTAACATAACTAAAGAAAGCCTTGTGATTATCCTTAGTGTCCTGTGCAATTTTTCTCTTGAAGCTGGCCTTAGACGATTTTATGAGTGCCCGTAGTTTTTTGCTAACACTGATCAGAGATGCCTTCCCTTTTTGGGATTTTGCTCTATCATGTAGTAGCTTCCTCCTTCTATTGTATAATTTGTTTATGGCTGGGGTCCACCAGACAGGACGTCTGCCTTTGGAGGATTGGGTCTTGGTTTTATTTGGGATTGCATGATCCATGCATTCCTGAAGGTGTTCATAGAATGCGTTTATAAAGGATGCTGCGGTCTGGGCCGTATTTTCCACAGGCCCGGGGGCTTTGAAGGATTCCACCTCAGTTTTGAGAAGTGTGAAATTTGCTTTAGAGAAGTTTTTCACTGTGATTTTCGGGGCAGGGGGTGGAGTCGGGATGTGAATATCCAGTGAGATTAGTTTATGGTCTGATCTTACCAGTGAGGGATACACTTCTGGTCTGGAGCATAGAGTTCCCATGTTGGTGATGATCAGGTCCAGTATGTTTTCCCCTCTTGTGGGAGTGGTAACAAGTTGTTCCATAGCATTTGAGTTTATAAATTCTAGGAACCTTTGGGCTAGGGTGTTGGCGCTAGAGTAATGCTCCCAGTCTATGTTTGGGTAGTTGAAGTCGCCCAATATAATGGTGTTTGGAGAGACCTTCATATTTTCCAGTTTACAGTTTAAATAAATGCAGATAAGTTAAAATGACAAAAACAAGTTTATGAAAAATCAAATAACAGCACTTGAACACTTAAAAGCACACAGAACAGCAAATTAAGGTATTAAGGTAGAAGACAGTTATGTAAGAGCAGCTCAAGAAACTATAAGTATTTTTTTTTTTTTTTTTTTGTAGAAAGGGTGGGAACAGAACATATTAAATGCTATAGGGGATGTCCTTCCCAAGTGCTCTCTCTGTACACAGCAGAGGAGATGGGATTGGTAGGAGTGTCTGAAGTCAAAATATGATCTCACTGTACTCAGTTGAGTAAGCAAATGAGATAGGCCCCCGGCCCAGTAGGAGTGTCCAAAAACAAATTTACAGCAGGGGCGGGTAATTCCAAAGCCACCAAGATTAATACCACAACAAGAACTGGGGTGGGGGGTGGAAGACTAACTGCAGCTAGAGACAGGGAGTATTATCTCCCTGTATTATATTATATATAACAATTATCTACAAATTTCTAATCTTAAATAAGTGCAGCGAAAAGTATACTTAAATCAGCTTTTGTCAGTTGATTTATGCAGGTGAATCTCAGCAGCCAACCACTCAGAAGATGAGCAGAATGATTAAAAAATGTGACCAGCACAGATTATAATGCAAGCAGAACCCCCCAGGCTAAGTAACACAGGATTTCAAAAGCAGTCTAACAACTTTCAATGTATCCAGATGGCTACACTTGTTCACACTTCAGCCAATTAACTGCAGCTAGAGACAGGGAGTATTATCTCCCTGTATTATATTATATATAACAATTATCTACAAATTTCTAATCTTAAATAAGCGCAGAGAAAAGTATACTTAAATCAGCTTTTGTCAGCTGATTATGCAGGTGAATCTCAGCATCCAACCACTCTGAAGATGAGCAGAATGGAAGCTTTGTGGTCTGTTGACCCTGCCCTTCCAAGCTGATAAATATTGGATCCCCTTAGAATAACACCAGACAGACAGCCAATTGTTGAAATCAATAGTTTTTTGCTCATACTGTGTCATCATCCTCCCTTGGAGATGGTAATATGCTGTTCAGTGCCAAACTCATGAGACATGCAGACTGAAAGCTCCATAGTGTCCTTCATCATCTAGTCCAGGGTGATAGATCTCCGGTCATTTACACCTACATTAGACTATGATGAGATTATACTGCTGCCTGTGGTGTAATGACATGAGAGTGTGTGTGTGTGTGTGTGTGTGTGTGTGTGCGTGTGTGTGTGTGTGTGTATGTGTGTGTGTGTGTGTGTGTGTGTGTGTGTGTGTGTGTGTGTGTGTGTGTGTGTGTGTGTGTGTGTGTGTGTGTGTACGTGATATGGTGGATCCTGGCTCCAGATAAGCAAGTTAACAGTTAAATTCTCCTTGTTCAACCAGGTTAGACATTCATGACATTTCCTTGAAACTCCTAAATACTGATCAACAAATGGTCACACTACAAACTTTGAAAAACATAACATTGAAACAAACAAAAAGAGAAACAACTTTTTATGTAGGAGGGCAAGCTGCCCTGCACCCACCACACCCCCTGCTAATTATATGTACTACTTCTGAGATGACACAACATTACAGAAAAGGGTAATCCCCCAGTCTGTGCTGTTCCACAGTCCCACACAGATGATTTTTGCATTTTGCATGAGTCAGTTTTATGTCTTTCAAGGTTTGATGTGCAACCATTTGTCAGTCGGTGTTTTGAACTGTCAAGGAAATGTTATACACTCTTCGAGGATTAGCTCTGCAAAAAAAAAAAACATTCTCACTATAAAAATAAATGAATGAATGAAAGAATAAAGAAAGTACCTTTTAAAAAACAGAAGTGAGAATGATGGTGCATTCTTTGCTAACTGCATTTGTACTTCTGGACATTATCACTACTAGACAAGAAAGTGAGAAAAATGAAGTTGGTGAGGCTTTGATCAGTTCAGGAGGAGCCATTGTGGATAAGGGATAAAAATTATAAGGCACCTTAGCACAATATAATGTGGAAGCTATTTCTTATATTACACCTCATTGCTCAATTTAAATGCTCCCCAGCCCATATGTCAGCTAATATATGAACATTTCTCTGTATGTTTTGGGGCCTTGTTTTTATGAAATATATATTGCAGTCATTTATTTAATTATTTACTGACTGACGTATTTATTTAAATGTTGTGTACTGGGCTACAGCACTGATCACAAGTGACCAATTTCAGTCTCAGCCCGGCAACAACCTAACAACCCAGATGTCAGACTCACCCTTGTCCTCACTTAAATCACCTCAAGGTCACAGGGATTTAAGTTAACAGAATCTGTTGATAAAAGGAAAACAGAATGCTTGGCCGAATTAAAAATGCAGTTAAGTTTAGATGAGCATGCTTTATCTTCACTTTTTTCATTTGAGGCAAACATAAAAACTTGTCACTTCAAACGCAAGGTAGACAAATGAGCCGCTCAAATGGACTGATGAAAAAGAACTAAGGTCAAGATTCAAAAATGGGCCTGCAGTGAGCAGTAAGGCTGCACTGTAAAAGGACCCTTTAATATAGTCACAAAAACCAGCATTTCAAAGACACTTATTATTACCCACAATGAGGAAAGACCTGAATCAGAAACAGCTACTGCCAGAGATAAAAAGGGCTTACACCTCGTGGTAACATTTCTGAATCCCAGGATAAGTGCTGGCTTAAACTCTCACAGTCTTGGTTATGCTAGCTTAACCACAGAAAACAGATGCATTTAATTATAGTCTATAGCTGACTCAGGTGATATCATACTGGTTAACTTACAATTATGCTTCAGCTTTTGGAGTTGACTCTAACACCCTGTTTGAAAGTAGTGAGTTATAAAATATGGTACAATTCCTATTATACTCTTATGTTTACTAAAAGAATGTTTTTGAAACCAACAGTCACTGACTGAAGTATAGTTTGTAGAGAGCAGATCTTGACATTATGTTCTGTTACACAACTAAATACAACAGATATGGGATATGACTTAATTAGCAGCAGACCCAGCTCAAGGAAATCTTCCACTGTGGAATTAATAAGGATGGTATAAAAGCAATTTATATCAAAGCCTTACATGCGGTGATTTTTGTTTTTAAAATCATTGAATCAGCCAACTGCATCCAGCATAGAACTTCCTTTCATAAGGTAGAATGGCTTTAATAATAAACTGTTTCTGTCTGAATAGGTTAAACAGCAGATTTCATCAATAATTTTGCCTGGCTCCATGACACATGGGATGGATTCCCAAGTGCATCACTGGTAACCAGGGTTTGACTCATGGCCCTTTCACTAGAGGAGTCGCACAGGAGGTAAAGAAAAGAGACAAGACCTTCTCACCTCTCCTAGGGAGGAGGTAGGTAGTTCACATTTGGGGGGGACAATGAGCAGTACTAATATTCTGGGGCTGACTGGGATGCTCACCACTCATGCCTTGGAGGGGGCAGTGATGTCTGCAGAAAAAGTCCATTGCAGAATTGAGGGAAATTACATCTGCTGTCATCTTATTGCACTCCCCACCCCTAGACTTCACTGGGTGCATGCAGTAAGGACAGAGGAACCCCCTAAAGGGCCCAGACAGAGGAACAACAGAAGAGAACCTCAGACCACCCATGATAGCTGTCTGAATAATGGCCTCTCCCAGCTGACCCTCACCTCACTGATGGGGAATGAATAGGCCAATGGGAGCTGATGATTAACAGACAGCAGGGGCAGCAGGCGTAAAGAGTGCAGAAAAAAACTCCTTCACTAATCTTACTGCTAGTGCATACAGGAATTTACTTTCTTTCTCTGATGGAGTTAATGCACGAAGGAGACAATAAGCAGAGTGGAGGGTGGAAATTGTCTGCCACAATGCATTTTAATAGATGCACTGGATCAGGGTGACTTCTGTCATTATAACCCCTGCTTGCTTTTTGTGAACTAGTCTTCTGTCCTTGACTGTTAAGCATTGACAGTGCATTGTGACAAAATGTTACTCCTGTCTACTTCATCTGCAAAAACTGATTAAAGCATACTAAGACAGCTGAGAAAAGGCCTGATTTTCTGTCATTTTATGTCACAGATATCATACCTAGATGCATGCAGCAAAAGGAAAAGCCCAAGACATTTACATGCCCTCTGGAGTTGCATATTTATTGATTACAAGTGTCTAATGTGTTACCCTTGTTTTAGTATTTGCTGTCACTGTGTTAGAGAAAGAAAGTCTTTGTAACATTATTACTTAAACTGCTTCTAATCTGTTTGAATTAAAGTGGCATTATGAAATCCAAAAAAATTTGTCCTAAAGACCACAGAAAACAGTTATAACTGTTACAGTGTAAATTGTCTGCAGTGTGTGATGGTAGACTGCCACCTAGTGGTAAATCTGTGTAATAGCCGAACAGTTTTTTCCTGTTATTTTACGTTTTCTTAGCAATCTTTTTATTTAACATTTAAATATAATAAAAAAGTAAAGAAAACATTATAGTATAATAGAAACAAAATGATGATGATGAAAAATATACAAAACATAAACTGACACCCTCCTATTATGGTTATTTTGCTCTTCCCCTACTGCTACAATGTATTGTGACTGGCTTCACAGTGTTACACACTGCTCATCCAGTGGGTCATAACATGTAATATTTTATTAATATATATATATTATCTTGGTACAGTAATTAATGTCATGTGTATTTATGGTTTAAGTTCATTTTTACAGCTGTACCAAGGTTAAACCATACCAAGGGGGCATAAAGGTCACTATGATAGATCATTGTGATGAACCATTGGGTGCCAGAGTTTTAAATGACCAGAACTGTAATTCTTTTGCTGCTCAAAACCAGAAAAAAATTTCCTCCAATTATTTTTAGGTAACTATATATGTGTACTGATCACAACTCTCTATTTTAAGATGCAGCCTTAGCAACATGCAATAACATCATCAAAATAAACATAAGACTGGATGAGTTCAGTGAAAGTGCATGCAGGTACTTAATACTACGAGTCCTGCATCCAGAGATAAGTGCAGAAGCCTGGAAACAGAAAGCAAAAGTATTCAGTTACAAAGATGACTGACCAACAGTTTAGTCTGGCAAGCAAAACAGTAAAAAGCATTTATTCCTCCAATACGCGGGCACACACACACACACACACACACACACACACACACACACACACACACACACAAACACACACACACACACACACACACACACACACACACACACACACACACACAAACACAAAAACTGAGGTCAGATATTTACCATGGTAGGTAATTTCCTAAGCACCCTGACTCTTCCCTAAACTGTGAACTCATGAATTCAGCAGTTTACACAGCGCTGGTTGCCTTTGCTTCCTCTGCAAACTTAAATGTCATTGGCAAGGGATGCTCCATTGTCGGGGACCTCTCCAATCTTATGGAAAAAAAATCAGCCAGCAATTTATTATGGTGCTTCTTTGAATGTATGCATCACATGAACCCTGGGATTCAGAAATATGCTTTCTGTGATTGTACAAAGACTAGAGTGGAGATGCTGAAAGGTGCAATCTGACTCAAAAGAAAGTATCAGTTAACAAATAGGAATCTTATTGCCCAAGAACCCTATTCATGGCAATAGCAGGGCCAGTAGGGCAAGAGCTTTGTATTTGTTTGCAGCCAGGGAGTACATAAACACCAGTGGTAAGCACATGTGCTACTGTGTGCAACTATGAAAATGGCAAGAAGCCACAATTAGTGGCTCCCAGCAATGTTTATATGCATTTTAACTCATTGAAATGAGGAAGAAATAGGATTATAGGAAAGTCAGAAAAGAAGGAACAACAAGCAGAGGGGCATACACAAGGATACAGGGAAGGTAAGCATTGGATTTTGAAGGAAGAGGAAGACTATACTTTTTTGTGGGACAGGTGCCCATTTTTTATAAGAAGTGTAGGTGAGGAGGGATGTAAGGGAAAGACAGGGTAGAAGTATGAATACTGGGGCACATAAATACATTGCACAAAGACCAACAAGGGAGGAGCTGACACAAACAGGTATGATGTTGGACAGTGGATATATAGACATACAGACAGATGGAGGGCAATTGGTAATGGGGAGGATTGGACAACAAACGGGGGAGAGAGAATCACAGAAAGAAGGTGAGTACTAGAACAGAGAATGAGCTGAATACCCCACTCAAGGCACCTCACTGCCTGGGTTAAACCAGGAAGTGGTCACACAGTTCTGGGCCCTATTTTAGATTGTGATGATGGCAGTGTCCTGCAGCTGTGTGACTCTATAGGCTGTATAAGGACCCCCTCCAGGTGGCCAACATAAGCTTCAAGCTGTGCACAAACTCCTCTCTTCTCTTCCAGATCCTGCTGGATTAATACTCTGAATTATTAGTGGGCTGCTTCCCATAACCAAGAATACATAGTTTGATTCCTTCCACTTCCATTTGCCAGCTGTGTGACTCTAAGCAAGTCAGTTAACCAGTGTTTTCAGGTCACTCCTGGATAGAGACACTTCTTTCCAGTGGGCTTACCTGCTTATCAAATCTACAAAGCAAATAACATAAAAAAGGATATTGACAATGACAGAGAAAAGTAGAAAAAAAAGCATAATTGTTTTATGTATGATGATCAGTCCTGCAGGTACCTTCTGGTGTACTACAGAGTTGCTAAGTATGCCACTATGCCAGGTTGACTAGGTACATAAACCTGAAATATTCCTATTGGATGATGTATGTACAAGTGTGCAGTAATTGTGTAGCCATGGGTAAGGGGCAGGAGTAGGGAGCTGTGGCTACACCAGCAGGGAAGGGATGTTATCATAACAGGCCAAGAAGAGTGTATGTGGGAGTGGCCCTTCATGGAAGTTGTATGAAACAAGCTGAAAGACCTACCATGTGGACCTGGATTATCATATTTATGCTACCTAACATGCCTGTGATGCCACTGCTGTATACCAAAGACAGATACTCAGTTGTTTCCAACAGTCATATATCAGCAGGTGCTTCTCAACCACTGTACACTAGTTTGCCCTGTGCCAGAAGACAGACCAGGGTACAGCACAAATAATTTCAACAGTATGCCAGGCAGAGGCGACAACAGCATGGGCATATGCTAGGGTGATGTCTGGTCAAGATTCCAAGACAAGGTCCTCTCCTGGTGTACATCTATCTGTTGTGCAATAGTGTCCATGATACACAAAGGTAGCAGCATTGCTGCATGTCAGGCACTGTGAGTCAGTAGGTATACTGCCTAGACAGACAGAGGTGGACATCTCCCTGTAAATAAGGAATGTGAGCATCCTTGCAACATGTGCATTGTGCATGTACGTTTGCAAAGCGTTATATAGGTACAGCACAGACCAAAGATAAAACTGTGAGCTAGGTATGTTACAGGTAACTATACATGTTATAGCAGTAGATATGTATATGCTGCACCGTTATATCTAACTAATCAATAACATTATAGTAGTCATATTCACTTCTGAATCAGGAGACACACTTCATTTTTCCTTCAGTACAGGAGTGAATTCTCTGGAATTTCTTCCTGAGCTGAAAAAAAAAACAAATAACAAATGCACCATACAGGACTACATTGACCCATTTAACTATAAGGGAAATATAAGACCTTCATAGTTACAATACATGTCAGGGGCCATCTATGACCTCTTCCCTTTAGCACAGAAGGTCAGAATGGTGACTCCTTAGGTAACTGTAGTGGCTCTAACACTACTGACCAAAGAAGCTTATGTCACTAGCAGTACTCACCTCCTTGGCAAGATTGCTCCAGGTATACACTTTATTCTGTGAGTTCTGATAACAGGCCCCAAACAGGTGCCGCTGATAGCCCCTATATCAAGGATTAAAAGATTTTACTTTCTTTAGTGCATCATCTGGGAGCCACAACAACTACAGAACTCTCAAAAAACATCCACATTCAATAGGTCTCAGTCCATAAAAATATGGTAGCCTTGTAAAGATCATGCACATTGCTGTTGTCAGCACATGGAGCCATTGTCAGACAGCTAGTTATAGTGACATCACTGCCTACAGTGAAAATACCTGACATTGTCATGTTGGTTAGGGTGTGAACAATAGCATGAAAACAGCATTCTAGCCTGACAGAGCCTACATATGTCACTAGTTTTGTTCTTCAGTGCCCCTTCAGAGCACAATATTACCATAGTTTTCGCTATGCTCCTACGGGAGGGGATCATTGATCAACCTACATTTGGTCACTGTATTTTGTAGCTACTCATAAAGTGCATAAACATGACTGTGTCTCTTAGCACAACACAGTGAGATTAATGTGTGATTCATGCTTGCATTCAACAAAAGCTGTCTCATTAGCATAATGACCAACCTATGTGCCTAGAAACTGAGAGGAAAAGCAGTTATGATTATTGCTAATCTCATCACACTACAGAAAATTGCAGAACCGCAAACTATTGAGATGCTGCTCATAAGGCAAACCTTAATTACTCCAAGGAAGACAAGTGTAAAGAGAGACAAATGAATGGCAACTGGTATTATTTTCACTTTTGCTGTACTACCAATGCTTTACTTGTGTGCTGTCTGTAGAGCTATGTGACACTTAGATACTGTGAGGAAGTAAGCTACTGGGGCTAATTATAACAATGGTGCATATTGTGTGTGTGTGTGGGGGGGGGTTGAAACATGGATAGGATCAACTCCCAGGCCAAGGGCAACCATGAATCATTCTTTAGCTATGTCCACAGCTTCAAAGGCAATACACAGCTGTGTGCAGAACTAATTTTAAATGGAGCCACCTATACTGAGCCAGAATATACAGCAAACCTACTGGCTGATAAATTCAGCTCCGACTGTACCCCTCTGTCCCCCTCAGTCTTCTCTCAGGAAATACCATCAAATATAACTCCCCCTGCTATCACTAGTGATCAGGTCCTTAATGCTCTCTCTAAAGCCAAGAACACTGCATCAGTTGACCCAGACAATATCCCAGGATGTCTTCTAAGTAGCATGAAACATGAAAAATCAGGCCCTCTAGAATTGCTATTTAACTATAGCCTCCAAACAGGCTTTGTGCATCATGAATGGAAAACAGCAACAGTAATCCCTCTACACAAAGATGGGCCATCTACAGACCATGGAATACTACAGACCCATAAGTCTCACTAGTCTCATATGTAAACCCATGGAAATAATTATCATGGAAATGATCAATAATGACATAGGAAACCTCCATAAACTGGACCCAACCCAATTTGGTTTCATCAAGGGCAGGTCATGCCTACTCAACCTGCTGGACTTCTTTGAGAAGGTCACCAAAGCAATGGATGAGGGCAAAATGCTTCACACTGCCTACTTTGACCTGGTCAAGGCATTTGACACAATGCCCCACTTGGGAATTGTTGACAAACTTAAAAGGTTAAGTGCAGACTATTATGTTACCTAGTGGATAGCCAACTGGCTCACAGACAGGACCCAGAAAGTTAGAACTGGGGAGTCCACCTCTACAAAGAGGCCAGTCACAGGCAGATTCCCTCAGGGATCAGTCCTGGGACAGCTCCTTTTTGGTATTTATTTCTCTGAAGTCAAGGCCAATGTCAGTGGCCTCTGGCTGACTAAATTTGCAGATGATTGCAAATTAGGAGCTGTCATTGAATCACCCACTGACACAAATGTTCCCAAGGAATGGCTGACACAGACAACTGTTGTCAGAGCTATGGACTAAAACTAAATGCCAAGGAATGGATAATAATATCCTTTGAGAAATCATCCACCCTTAGTAATTATAATATTGGTAACACCCCCCCCCCCGCTAAGAGTTGACCCAAAAGTTAGGGACTTGGGGACACTCAGACAGTAATCCAGCCTTTTTTTTCCCATCATGTCTCTACAGTAGTGAGGAAATCATTCTATATTGTGCAACTTATAAACAAAGGTATGGCATCTAGGTCCAAGGCAGTCATTGTTTCACTGTATTCAGCATTCATTAGACCTGTCATTGAGTACAATGCCCCCTTTGGTATGTACCTAACCAGGTATATCCAACAACTGGAACATCCACAGAGGTTCCTCACTAAAAGAATACAGGGCATACGTAGCATGTCCTTTGCAGACCACCTCAAGGCAAGGCCCTATCCCTGTATTTTGTCTCCAACAGGCTATTGAGGGAAGATCTAGACCTGGCATACAAGGCATTGTCAGACCCCACTCTGATAGACCTCCTGCATATCCACAAATCAAACAGCACCAGAATCACCCATTCAAAAGACTTAAACCTTGCTTGTGATATAAATAGGACGTGCTGGACTGACAGGTATGTATCCCAAAGTCTACCCCTTCTCTGGAGCAGGCTCCTCATCCATGTGAAGCATGAACCTCAAACTATAGAGCTAGCTGGAATTAAAGGGGCTGCAGCCAGCTAGCATAGAGTGTCAGGTGTAGTCCATAACAGCAGAATGCCAAGGAAGCGGAAAAGTAAGTTGTACAAGACAGTGGTGTGACCAGTACTACTGTATGGTACAGAAACTGGATCTATATTAGATGAATGAATGCTTAAAATGTCGAGTACGACATGCTCGACAGCTTTTAAGCAAACATTCATCTAATTGAGACCCCAGAATATAAAAACAAGGGGTTTCGAAAAATTACAGTTGGCCAGCCATCAGGAAGCCAACTGCTGATGGCTACAATGTACTGTACACCACTACAACCCCCCCCCCAAAAAAAAAAACAAAACAAAAGCAAATCGACAAACAAAATAAAGTGGGGGATTTTGCCCCTCACACCTCCCAACGTGGGGGGCTATGCCCCCCACACACACTCCCTACTTAACTATGCCAACTCCGAGATTGCATCACAGTGGAGGACTGTAAGAACGGCGAGACAGGGTGAACATTCTGACATCAGCCATTGGCTTCCTCATGGCTGGCCAACTGTAACTTTTTGAAACTCCTTGATTCGACATTCTCCAGTTTTGCTTAGATGAATGTTTACTTAAAAGCTGTCAGGCATGTCTTACTCGACATTTTAAGTGCTTGTTCATCTAATAGGGAACCCAGAAACCTGGGCAGTAAAGGCAGAATAGTTGAAGAAGCTAGAGGTAATGGAAATGAAGTGCCTGAGAAAGGTGGTAGGATGCACACTGTGGGACAGGCGAAGAAATGAGGACATAAGAGCAGAAGCCAAAGTGGCTCCAATTGCAGAAAAGATCAAAGAGAACAGATTACAATGGTATGGGCACATGTGTAGAAAAGCAGAAGACAATCTGGTGAGGGAGATTTGGGACAGACAGGAAGAAGGTAAGAGGAAGCGAGGGCGTCCAGCAAAGAGGTGGATGGATTGTGTGAAAGAAGGTCTGCGACAGTCAGGCATGAGTGTTGAAGAAGGCAGGAGAGTGGCACTGAATCGAGAGAGTTGGCGACAGTTAACACGATACCCCGACCCCATGTAGAAAAGTGGGAAAAAGGGGCTGATGATGATAATGATGATGATCCATGTGAAGCAGAGTTCCCCCCTAACCCAGTTCAATTGCAACTTGGACAGTTGGAAGAAGAACAGGAAATTCATCCCCAGTTTGGCACCTGTGTCTCTATTGGACACAGACAGCCTGTAAATGGTTAATCTCCTAGATTCCTGCTTGTAAATGTTTTACCTCCCAAGCCCCAACTTTAACTTATCTGGGGTACCCGAACTTGTCAGAGATTTGGAATGCATGGCTATGCTTAAAAAGGCCCTTGTGGTCCTTACTCTAGGAAATACCTGTGAACCTATAAGTGGATGTAAGTTGATTTTGCAAGTTCACATCAAAACAGTACTGAGAGTTGTTTGCTTGTATACTACACAAGTAATGTAGTCACAAATTTTGGGTGAGGACTGTGTATATCCCACTCAATTTTGATATGCAAGTGTTGGGAGGTGCTCTGTGCTCTGTTGCTGATAATTAAACTCATATTTGTTGCAGTCATGCTGTGGTATCCTGTATGGCAGGATACTTTTAAGTATACAGCAGAACAATAAACACCCCCAGGGATAAACGGTGTTTAACAGCAATGATAAAATCCAAATAATATAAGAAAAACACCGACACATGGCCAATATCATAAAACTGACAGAAGACTTTAATGCATAAAGGTAAGTGCTTTCACACAACTGATTGTGCTTCTTCAGACCATGATCTGATTGTCGACAATACTGACACAGTAGTTGTGCTACTAGGATGAATTTTTTTTGGGGGGAGACAGCTGCCACAACCCATGGCCTTTCTTTCCACATCCTTCCATGGTAACTCTGTTTCAGTGGTCTAGCCATATACATTTCTATAATCAACCATGCCTACCGCCTGCAGATGTGGGGAAAGCATCTGAAGTGGAAGCTGAAGGGTGGGGGCAGAGAGTCTAATGCAACATTACTCCGCTACCTCTCCTCTACTCCTATAAAATTGCCAAGGACTGGAAGAATCTTCCTCAGTCTTCCTCAGCACATCTTACATATTCCAAACCTGTCCACATTTAAAACTACCCTGAATGATTACCTGTATGCTGATTGGCTTTGCACCTGTATCCCTCCTGGCTACGTTTATTCATTCTGTTTTTACTTCTCCTCTCTTCTATGGCATCAAATGTTCCTGTTTTCTGCTCATTTCTTGCATTACTTACATTTCCCCCCCTCTTGGATTATGTACACGTTAACTAACTATTTTTATTTTTAATATTTGTTCTTAATTTTTAACGTTTATGTTTTTAATTTGTACTTACTATGTATAGCTAGCTATTCTTTCTAATATTTCTGTGATCAGGAAACATATTTTTAAATGTACTTTTTGATATTTGGTGTAACTGTTTACCTATACTTTAGCTATTTTGTTTGTACTGTTCTGGGGCTTTTCCTCCTGGGTCTCCACTGACAATGGGTTTCTGACCCAGTCAGACAGTACCCAGTTAACAAATGTAAATAAATAAATAAATATTGATTTAGCTTGTGGGCTGAGGATACATTTGGGGCAGCAACAAACACACCTGTTTTGCTTGCTTAAGGGGTCACTGCACAGGATATTTGTTCTACGGTCTTTGTAGCACTATCAGCCAACCTCTTCTACAGCTGTACCAGGATGTGTCATGTCTGGTGTGTGCTATTTCATTTATTGTGGGGTCAGATGGCCTCCACAGATACCCACATAGTGGGTCAGATTTGGATACTAGTAGGTGACTGGTATAACCTCCTGTGGAGTGTCCTGCTCTAGTCCCAAACTTACCTCTGGTCTCACATACATATACCCAATTGTGTCATAAACCAGTTCAGTGTGGTATAGAGCAGGATACACTGGACTTCATAAGAACGAATACGTCACTGTCAGAGAGGTTTTTAATATTAGCAGTCACAGGTTCAAGGTTTCATAAGTTCATAGTTAGGTGGTTGAACCACAAGGATATTTACAAGCCTAGCCATGTATTCCCACAAAGTTTTAACCCTTATATTTTAAGTATGAATAACCCAGAGATGAGCAGAACATTTACATGTTGCATTACTCATGAGTGACAAGGGTGTTAATCTAGAGGTGAATTTGTGGTTACTCATCTATTCATTCAGAGTATGTTTGAACTGCTATATGTGGACAGAAAGATGATTTAAAATAAGTGATATTCTCTATGATACATATCTATTCCTCCAACATGTTCTATTTATGTTACAAAATAGATTTGGATCCCTTGAGCGAGTATTTATGTCCTTATTGAATGGACAGAAGGTCTGACAGCATAGGGTCTGTTGAGGATCTGAATGTGAGGCAGAGATTGCCCCTCAGTGGCCTGTATGACACAAGGAAGAGGGACAGGGCTTTGAGATGGTCTACATATTGTTTTTTAGTTCCTTGATGTTCTTAGTAAGAAAGCATTACAAGCATTTGAACTGTGTTAAATGTTTGGAGAATACACACTAAAGCAGCATCATATGCAATAATTGGCCTGATGAATGCAGAATACAGTCGAATGATTACATTCCTTGACCTGGATGCCATACCATTAGTAATAAGCTGTGTAATGAAAAAGCACTTTCTTACAATAGTGGATATCTGCTGATCAAAGGAAAGTTCTTTGTCTACATAGGTTTTCAGGTCCCTATCAACTGGATTAGTTTCCAGGGATGTGTTGCAATATGATAGTTACAAGGGACTTCTTGCTTGCTGAAGGAAACTATTATACATATCTTGGAATGAAGTTTTAGATCATGGTTTTGACACCAGCTATTGGTTTGGGGAAAGCCCTCTTGGAGCATCTTGTGTCCTCTGTGGAGTTTATGATGGCACCAAGATTGCACTCATTGGTAAACTTTATCAGTCACACACCTTTCATAGTAAAAGTCCAAAATGGAAGTAAACAAACATGGCTCTCTTGATAATAAATAAAAGACAAAACTTTTATTCAGGTACAAACTAGTGAGTACTTTCGTGCCTCCTGGTACTTCTTCAGACAATACAAACACTGCAGAAATCTCAATAAAAAGGGTTGCCTCACCCACATTATTTCACAGCAACCAATCATATATTTTCAGAAATTAAAATTCACCTGCTAACAATTGTTAACAAATGTAATGTCAATTCAAAGGCTTCACATATCAACAAGCTTAAAAAATCCTTACATACAAAACAGAAAGTCTGAAACTAGACATAAAAAATAAAATAAAATTACATTAAATTAAAACATTAATTCTCACTTTCACTGTCAGCAACTATATAACCATACAGAGAGATGACTGCAGCAAAGAAAAGATGGCAGTCATATACTCCATACAGAAATGTATTCCAAAATTCCTAAGGTAATCACCTAACACTCACACATCAGGC
The DNA here is from genome assembly GCF_019279795.1 of Protopterus annectens. Lineage (NCBI taxonomy): Eukaryota > Metazoa > Chordata > Ceratodontiformes > Protopteridae > Protopterus > Protopterus annectens. The sequence goes on along the minus strand of NC_056732.1, from coordinate 1,002,753,904 downwards.
TAGAAAATAAAGAACAGCAAGCACTGAATATCCTATCCTTTAAAACAACTAGGGGTACATCTATCAATAAATAATATTGGCAATACAGCACAAAGAAACTAAAATACTATAAGAGAAATAGTTTGCTATACCCTAGTAATAGCATTCTTAATGTGCCTTTTTGGAGGCTGACATTGAATAACCACTGTAGGGGGTCTGATAAGTCCTGTTTCATGCTGGCCTGTTAGCAGCCCAGTATGTTATAGAGACCAACAGGAGCAGTGTTCTTGGCCTTGAATGGTGAATTGGGGACTTGTTCATGGGGGGATTTGACGGGGATGTGAATATAGGTATGAGATGTGGGAATGTAGGGGGAGTGGCGTTGAAGTTAGCGCTAAATTTATCCACTAATAAACTGGTTATGTCCTCAGGGTCTCAGTATGTGACATAATTTGCTATTAGCTGTGCACACTGCTGGGTATTGTTTCTAAAGATTCTAGTATAGTTACAGAAGCTTTTGTGGTTGTTCTTTTCCTGGGTGGCAGTTTATACCTTATATCTGGCTTTTGTTTATTTAATTAGGGTCCGGAGTTCCTGTTTTTTTTTTTTTTTTTTTTTTTGCATCTTGATAATTACATTTATTTTATGTGTGATCAGTTGTTTTCTTTTATTATAGATCCTGTTTGTATTTGGTTCCAACACAGGGGGTTATGTTTAAATTTGACATTGTATTAATTTGGCAAGAGATAGATGCATTTATGGAGCTATTGATATATGCGCAGAGTTTGTCAGTAAAGGATTCCACATAAGCAGTGGGGTCATCAAACTGAAAGGGGATGTAGAATGTAGCCAGGTCATCACTTAGTTACAGTACATTAGCCTTGGCATAATCTCTGAATACTAAGGTATTGGAAGATGCTTCTGGCTTTAGATTTAAGGTGAAGGTGACTGATTTGTGGCCAGTTTGACCAGAGAGGGAGTTACAATTGGTAGGGAGTAGAGCTGTCCCATACTGGTAAGGACCAAGTCCAGGATTTTATTTCCTCTGCTTTGGGTGCAGACAAACTGGTCCAGAAATCTCTGGACATACATATTAAAGGATGTGTATGTCTCCCAGATAATGGGAGTATCTGAAGTCCCCTAGGAAAATGATTTTTGGCTTAATGCATAGGGACTCCATACTAGTCAGGTAGAAGTTATAGGATGAAGAGGACACAGAGGAGCTCCTAATGTTGGCCATGATATTATAAGTGGTCTTGTTAATGATAAGTTGGATATGGAAGAGTTTCAGGTTGTTATCTTGTCTAACTAGTCTACAGGTGAATTTTCTTACAAATATGAAGACACCACTGTCTTTAGTGCCTTTATCTAATGTAGTAGTCCTGAATGTGTGATAGACGTTGGAAGCCTGCACTGATGGGGTGCTCTCAGTGGCCTTGAACTAGGTTTCCATAATGATGCACATATCAGTGTTTCCAGGATAAGTAGCGACTGCAGAGAATAGAGTTTTTGTTAAGGCTACTAGTGCTGAGCAGCAATACCTTTATGTTATCCAGGTACTGTTTTGTTATGTTGGAAACTTTTGAAGACTAAAATACTGCCAAAAAAAGGCCCTATGCAGTTGGCAAAGTTTTAGCCAATATATGAAAGCTTTGTGGGAATAGGTACAGACCATCCCTGGCAAAGCAGTTAGGACTGTCTACCATTTCTTCCCAGGCTAATATATTTTGGATTCCCTTTGAATGACACCAAAAGCTAAGCTAATTGTTGAAGTCAATAATCTTTCGTTTGCATTGCAGCATCATTTTTTGTGAAGGTAAAATTCTGCTTAAGGCTAGATTCATACATGTCTCAGGCACATATTCAAAGAGCTCTATTATGTCTCTTTTAATATAGTCTGGACAGGTACACCTCAAGTCATTTACATCCATGTGTACTATGAATATGCCATCTGTATACTTCCGGTGTAAGGACTTGATTGTGTGGATGATGTGGTGAATCTTGGTACCTGATAGACAACTGACCATGACCCTCTCCTTGCAAAGCCTGGTGAGCAGTGTATCATGTATCTCACAATGAAGTCACCTATGACTAACATGCTGAATTATGTGTGAGGGAGCTTACCTTAACAGCTTTTAAACCGAGATACTGTGACTGTTTGATGTATGTTTCATGGTGGGTATTGCCAGTCAAATTCTGTGTTGGGACTAGAACTTCCACAGTCAAGATTCATGTCACCATACTTGTAGTCCTCCAAAACATACATGGAACTGCATTTCTACCACTGTGGCCTATAGACATATGGATGGCATCAGCTGCCTGGCATGCAACCATGTGTGCACAAGGTTTCCTGCTCAGAGCAATATGGCCGTCCCAGCTCCTTGTTAGTGCAACAGTCACAAATGCACTATACCTAACACCACCACTTGGATAGGAGCCTTACATGGGAGGTTGTTCCCCATCATTTTTGCAAAAGTGCAAAGGTTTTTCAACACTGTACATTCATGTGTGCTGCACAGGGGTATGTTGTGTAAGATCTGGCAACAGCTTATACTCATATTTCTTTGCAAGTTGTGATGTCCAAAGGTGATCGGCACCATAAGAGTAAATTCTGCCAGGTATAGGATGACATCCTGCTACGGGTCCTCCATGAGCATGGTCCACAAATGTTCTGGCATGAGTGATCTAACAGGGCCTTCCATGTAGCTGTCTGGTGGGAACTTATAGAGGACATCAGTGCTGTGAATGATCAAAACTGGGCATATGCACTGGTCTGAAGAAAGGTTACTGAAATATTCATTCAGGCATGCAGTAAGGTGACCCACTGGCACAGGAGTAAAAAGCCACAAATGGGAGTCTACCAACATAATTGATGGGGGAATTGCTCTCCCTCCATAGATGGTCTCCCTCCACTCTTTCTCCAGCTAGCTGCAAACAACCTAGCCCTACTTATCTCCATTCTCATCAACCGATCTATTACTGAACCTACTGCCTCAGTCATATGGAAAAAGTTCTATACTCTTCCCATCCATAAAGGAGGCAACTCCACTGAACTGTCCAACTATAGGCCCATAGCAATCCTATCACCCCTCTCTAAGATCTTGGAAAAATGTGTACACAATCAAATCCTACAATACCTTACACAAGAAAACCTAATCACCCCCACCCAACATGGCTTCCGCCCTGGTCATAGTACCACCACTGCTCTCATCTCCTTCATAAATACCATCTCTCAAGCTAGAGACTAGAATAAACTAGCCTCCTGTCTCTTTCTTGACTTCTCAAAGGCATTTGACACCGTGTCCCCCCCTCCTCTTACTCAAACGCTCTTAATTAAACCTATTCACCACCACAATCTTCTGTTACTCCAGTTACCACAGCAATCATTTCCAATCTGTCAAATGGAGCTCAGCAACCTCCCCTGAATTCCCTATACAGATGGGAGTACCTCAAGGGTCAGTTCTAGGACCACTGCTATTTAATATTTTTACCAATCAGTTATCTACCTCTACCCCATGCTCATCATTAGTGCAGCATGCAGATGACTCCACTGTCATCTCCATAGCCGATACCCTTCCCGAGCTCCACACTATAGCACAGGACAACTCCTTGTCTATTGAAAACTGGCTAAACCAAAATCATCTTACCTTAAATCCAAAGAAGACCAAACTCTTACTCTTTGTACCAAAAACTATGGCCCACCTGAAACCAACCTTTTCCATCACCTCCCATAGTAACACACCCATCTCAGTGGAAAGCCAGAACAAACTCTTTGGGGTCATTATTGATGATAAGCTAGAATTTGACCTGCATGTTCTAAGTAACTAAAGAAAATCCATCAAAAACTTGGTCTCCTTTATAGAAACAAAAGCTTTCTCCCTAGTACCACTAAAATTGCTGTATCACATGCCACCAACCCTTCTCTATGGCTCTCAAATACTCACCAATGTGTAGACCTCACTTATTTCTAAACTAGAATCAACTTAAGCTACATTTGTGGCTGAACTACCATACTCTTCTCATCACTGCCTAGCACTCAAAAAACTGAAATGGTTAGAATTCAGCCATTACCTACTCATCCCTCAGCTTCACATAATTCTTTTCTATACCAGCCCACCTTCTGCCCCAGCCTTGCATCCATCATCTCCTCCCACACCCCAGCAAGAACACTATGGAGCTAACCAACATCTGCTATCCATTCACAAACTGAAGTTCAACAAAGGAAAAAAACTTTATAGCCGCTACCCGAATGAAAACTGGAACAAACTACCACTTGATATCCGAAACATCAGACCCAAACTCCAATTCAGAAAGGTGGTAAAAAATTACTTAAGCAAAAATAAACTATGTCGATGCCACCCCCCCCCCGACTGAACCATCTCACATGCCTCCCATCTCTCTTCTTTCTCCTTACTGCAGTGAAACCCCACCCTTCCTCCTATCTCTCTCTCCTGTTCGACTCTGCAAGCCTTCTTACCTACTGTCTGCCCCTAACCGCACTCTCATAAAATGATTTCATACTCCCACCTCTTCTCCCACGCTCAGCTAGAATAATTTATACTGATGTATAGCCTTTATCAGTAGAATGACTAAGCTTCAAAACCCAAACTTACCCACCCTTTACTACACAACAACTACTGTTCAATGCCCTGCAAACTTTATCTGTATTATCTTCTCAATACTGTTGCACTGTACCATAAAATGTGCCATTATGTACAAACTAATTACCATTCATGTTAACCTGCTTTTGTATATCTCTACTTACATTTGTATGTAGTGTATATATTAATGCATCTATTATATGTTTGTATTAACTGTGGAGCTTTTCTCCTCGGGTCTCCATTGAAAAAGGGCTCTGTCCCAGCTGGACCAACCCGGTCAACAAATGTCAAATAAATAAATAAATAAATAAACAAATAAAATAAATAATAACCATTGACAGAGGCAAAGGAGTTCCTGGCATCTCTGTTTTGGGGTTCAGATGGTTTACCAATCCACAGTGGAGTGCTGGATGTCACCACTGAATTTCAAGTCTCTCTCTCTCTCTCTCTCTCTCTCTCTCTTTTTCAGTTATGCACCATGTGGTATCTCGGGCAATGAGCACCTTTCAATGCTCATAATTTCTGTAGCAGTTACAGGTTTTATGGGCTCTGGTTGCTAGCCCAAGTCCCAACCCTCCTCTGAGGGTGCACCACTCACACTTGCATGTACACACTCATACCTAGGGGCAATTTAGAGTGCCCAATCCACCTACTGCATGTCTTTGGAATGTGGGAGGAAACCAGAGCACCTGGAGGAAACCCACACAAATGCAGGGAGCATGCAGACTCCACACTGAAGGCACCACAGCTGAAAATCAAACCGGAGAACCTCTCGCATTGGAAGTGCCACCACAAATATCCACAAGTTGTGCCCCAGATAGGTATGTCTGAGCATGTGGCACTAGCTACAGAACTTGTCCATTTCATTGTTATAGAACTTTCAAACCAGTCTTCTTGCTTTTTCAGGAACTTTAGGATTATAGGAGCAAAGATCATATGCACAAGGTATGTTAAACTTACTTTTTTCATACTATTGTGTTAAACAGGAGTGGCTCCACTTGGCTGTAAATGTTGGTTTAATTTTCCTCCTTAGATTATGGTAATGTTTTGGTGTTTTCTCCATTGTTGTGTTATCTGGTTCCTCCATCATGGATATAGGCCTGCTTAATGTGAGGAAACTGAATGGGCCTGATGATAACAGAAGACAAGTCCTGGCACAGTCAGGATCACAGTGTCAGTGGTACACTTGGGTATTGTGATGGCCACATCTCTATTCCCTTCCACAGACAAAGCTCCTGTGCAACCTACACCATAGACTCAGGCTACTACCCAGGGACAAGAAGAGGCCAACACGTCAGCCTAGAGTCTGCAGCAGCGAGTCACTCCTAATTGCTGCCAGCTCCATTGAGCATGACAATTACTTCAGAATGTGGCATGCCAGTGAGTGAGCACACCATAGGTACTGTCTTCCTCCTGAGATGAGTGTCTTTATGCTATTTACTCTTTGTGCAGAGCTGTAATAAGGGGACAGAGAGAAACTAATACTGGAGTAATTGAGATAAGCCAAGTTTATGCAGTTTGCAGAAAGACCTCTAGGAACGCTTGGGCCACATGTGCACCATTATGGGCAGGCAGTGTAAAGATTCTGCACACTACAGGTGTCTCTGTGTGGCCACTTATCACAGCTGACACAGTTCCCATGGACAGTCCCCCTCTGCCACTGGTAGAGAAGCCCACTGAGTTAGAGGAAGGGCACTGTCTCAAAGTCAAAGCACCAACACCTTCACACCATTATTCAATGCTGATGGCACTGTAGGGCATTACAGATGTAAGTGCTGATGAGGTGTTCATGCAGAGACCACCCATAACCCACCATTTTCACTCATGGAGCACTCCATACTATGTATGTGTTGCCCACAGTCAGTGCATTCATCTCCTATGGGTGCCTTAGACCTGTCTACCAGACCTCAGTACATGTTGCATCATTTAATGGAGCAGTGCTCATGCACATATGTACACACTGGTCTACTTTTAATGATCAAAATTTGAAAACTTCGAATTTCATATGGCCCCCTTGCACCCCCCACACCTCCACTATTAAAGTATACCAACTCCGAGATTGCACTACAGTGAGGAAAAGGGAATATTCCTGTTCCATGCTGTATGAAGATCTCTGTTTAAAGTGTTCAAAGTTTAAAAATTTCGGTCATATGGTTTCGACCATATGAAAGTCAAAGTTCTGAAACTTTAATCACTTAAATGGAACCCATACACACACATCTGCACCACTCACTATCACCCACTAACAAGACAGTGGAAAAACACCCAAACAATCTCCCACCCATGCCTCACACACACAGTGGAAACATAGGTAGCCCATCTGGTGCCTGGTATAGTTCCCCAAACTGTCATCCTCCCTAAACTTTAAGTTGGGGAGCAAAAGAAAAAAGAAAAGAAAGAAAAAAGCAGAAGAAAAAAAGGGAAAAAAAGTCTTAACTTTGAAGATCAAACAAGGTTTTTCTACTGAAAATGTAACAAGCAGCTTGCTAGTGTCAAGTTACCTCACACTAAGCTGTGAGTGCAAATGCAGTGCAGCATTTTGGAAAGAAATGGTGGCACTGCACTCCTGCACCATTGGCACATGACAATCTGACATCTTCAAGAAAAAAAACACAACTCTTCTACTCTGAACTTGAGGCAAGCCACTTGGTACAAATGTAACAAGCAGCTTGCTAGTGTCAAGTTACCTCACACTAAGCTGTGAGTGCAAATGCAGTGCAGTATTTTGGAAAGAAATGGTGGCACTGCACTCCTGCACCATTGGCACATGACAATCTGACATCTTCAAGAAAAAAAAAAACAACTCTTCTACTCTGAACCTGAGGCAAGCCGCTTGGTACAAATGTAACAAGTAGCTTTTTACAGATAAACTATCACGCAATGAGCACTTCAGCATTTCAACAATGAATCATACATATCAGCTGTCCTTTTTTTTACAAATATCAAAGTTTTTGATGCATATCTTTGCTCTAGCTGGTAAATTACTGAGGATTACACTCAGTCAATAATGCCAGAACTTAGAGTTTCATATTTTGTGTTGTTAAGTGCACACTGATGCAAAACCCGTTATTCTATTGACCTTTTTAAGTAAATTAGAGTAATATTTAAAAATCATCCCTGTTTTTGAACAATTGTCTCCCCATTATTTTTGGCTTTACTCAGACTTTTTGAGCAAAGATGTTTAGAGTTATGCTGTGAATGCAGCATTATTATTCAGGAATGAATGCCTATACTGTACTCTGCACCTTTGCCATTCGTCAATCCCACTGACAGGTTGCAATTGCAATGAAATTGATGGTAATTGGAATAAGACGGCACTAAGGGATGATATAAGGAGTCTGAAAAAGTAAAAATAGAGAGGAGAGAAGATTATCCAGGACTGGAGCAGGAGCAGATCCAATTGTTCTTAAAGTACTCCTTTAGATGGACTTTAAAATGTGATGTAGCAGTAGAAGTTTGTATATACTGGGATATTTCATTCCAGGTTTTTGCTATCTGGTGTGAGAACAGAGAGTCTCCAAAACTATTGTTTGCTTTGGTAACTTTTAAAAGTAATTTATTGGATGATCGAAGTGTCCAGCTGGAAGTATATGTCTGTACAAGATTTGTAAGGGATGGACAGTTGTTCGGTTGGTGGACAATAGAGTGAGCTATAGTAAACTGGATGAATAAGACTAAATTAGGTAATTCTAGCCAATCTAGTTGTCTTAAAGCTGTACAGTGATGACTTCTGTTAGGGTGATTAGTGGCAAATTTAGCAATTTTGCGGTAACAGGCTTCTAGTTTAACTAGGTTAGATTTTTTTAAGTTTGTAAAAATGGGAGAAGCATACAGAATTGTAGTTAAGAAATAGGATCTAGCAATAGATTGCCTGGTAGTAGGAGTGAGGAAATGTTTGGCTTTATACAGTGAGCTGAGTTTAATGTGGACCTTTTAGGTGACACAGGTGATGTGCTTGTTATAGGAAATTTCTTTTAAACACATGTTGGAGAAAACTACAATTAAACCTGGGAAAGGTGGATGTTTTAAATGTGGTAGATGTTCCCAGTGTAAGTACATGGTAGACCAGGAACAGATAAAAATAAGGAACTTTGGGTTAATTAAACCCACTAGGAAGTATTATTGCTACTCAAAAGGAGTGGTTTATATAGCACTATGTCAATTATGCGGCGGATTTTATGCGGGGAAAACAAAAAGGGCTATTAAATAAAGAATTTATCAACATGTCTATGACATTGACAATAGAAATGACAAGAATGCCCTGTGCAAGCATATAAGTACCTATCCTTCACATTTTTTTAAGTTTTGTGTTATAGATCATGTGAACATGGGTCAACGGGGGATCCCTCTGATGATTTTTTTTTAGTTCAAAGAACTTAAATGGCAAATCAGAACTAATGCCAGTGAATTTCCTGGCTTGAATGAACAAATTTCCTTAAGGTGCCATGTTGAAGCTTAGATATGCCTATTGTATGTAAAATGTCAAGTCTTCTTTTTTAACATTACTACTATTTTTTGGTATTAACATCTGTGTTTTAGTTAGATTTGTGCAATGGTTAATTTTAAATGTATGTAATTATTATGGGGGAGGAGCGAAATTTGGTCACTGGTTTACTATCCGATTGACTTGCAGGAGTGTGTATTTAAATGTGTAATTCTGTAATGCACTTTATTCTGAAGAATTCTAATATACTGAGATGAAAGCATTAAATCCTTTGTAATAAAAGATTTTGTACTGTTGTTGGTGCTTCAGGCTTTCAACTCCATGTATATTGCTCTGTGTCAGAGAAAGCTGTTTGGGTTTTAAAAAGGAGCTCAGGGAGGGTGTGGACTACACAGATGATAGTAGAATCAAATGCATATTGCACTACAGTGGCCTGGGTGGAAGCAGAACTGAGTTTGTTGATGAAAATAGAAAAAAGACGTGGCCCAAGAATAGAAACTTGTGGTACACCTACAGAGATTGGGAGTAGAGCTGAGATATCATCCTGCCACTTCACTGCTTGTTGACGTTCAGAATGATATAATATAATGACGACTGTGCCCTGTCTTCAATACTCTGCCACCTGGGTAGGCATTGCCTGATGCACAGTGTGGCCAGTCTATGTATGGTATAGCACAGCACAGATGTATTACTGTGTGCATCATTTTCACTGTTAGGTGTTATATTATGAGATACATTTAAGTAACATGATGTAGTGACCTACACCAGTCCTGGCAACATCTGAGTGTGAGCAGTAGACCTGTACTAAAATGCAAATGTCATTAAAAATGAAAATATGACGGCCTCAGTGGAGCTGACCCATCAGTTCGGTCCACTTGGCAGTATATCCTCAGTTCCCTAGCAAGGGCAAGCACTGAAGCAGTCAGGCTAAACGTGGTCATAAAACACATACCAGGGAAATGTGACACATTTGCAGAAAGCAATTGAACATTGCAAAACAGTACACAACCCCCAGGGGATTCAACCCCCCACCCAGTTAGTCTTATTTTTCTTTTCTGCTACCTACCCCATCCCTTTAAACTTTCTGTAACTTCTCTTATTTCTTTTCCCAACTTTTCTTTCTCTTAAAACAAGGGTGCACCTGTCCCACAAAACGTTTATTCCTCCTACCCTCCCTCCATGCTGCTCATTCCTTATTTGTTCACTTTGTGTGCTACACTCTCCTTGCTCAAAAGAACAGAAGGAAAATAATAGCGTGTGGAGGACTGTAAAACCAACAAGGGTGGCACGGACACAAAAGGGTCGCAAACACCAGGTTGGGAGACAGGACTGGGTTTTCACAAATGAATTCTCTGCCATCTGAGATGCAGTGGGAGATTACAATTCACCCCAAGTACTGCCACTACTGGGTCCTGGCTTAGACGGTGGAGTCAGTGCTGGGCAAGTACATGATTCAACATGCCGCCAGAACATAGTCGTCATGTGGTCAATGTGGGCATCCATCCTCCTGTGATTGATATCCCTCACAATGAATGCCAGCTGCTGATGGGAGACAAAGGTGTCACCTCCACTCAAACTGCTACCAGTGGGGATCACTGCACCAACCTCCAGTGCAGGCATACCTGCTGCAGGTGGTGCAGGTAGGCAGGAGGTGTGGATACAACTGTGGCAGGCTGAGATCCAGATGTACTTGGTGCTTCTGGTAGTGCTGGTAGTGATGCTACTGCTGCCACCTGTAGGGGGACAACAAGTCTTGCATGTAAGCAAGTCACAGGTTCCTGTGCTGCTGCATATAACAGTAAAACAAGCAGTGAGAAACAAAAAAAAGTGTGTGACAGAAAGGATAACAACAAAGAAGACAGGGGAAGATAAATACAAACACAACGAAAATTATGCCCCCCACTAATGATACAATTAAACAGAAAACAGTTTGCTAAGCATTAAATACTCTTGGATGTCAGAAGCCTGTAGATATATATATATATATATATATATATATATATATATATATATATATATATATATATATATATGGATCTAGGACTTATGCACGAATGTGCAAAGTCCTGAATCCATAATCCCCGAACATATATTAATGAAAGCGCTTTCACCAAAAAAGCGCTTTCGTTAATATATGTTAAAAAAAAAAAAAAAGAAAAAAATCTACATTTATGAAGGGGGGCTTCAGCCCCCTGCACTCCCCACACCCCCCTACTTCAATATTCTCACTCTGAGACCACACTACATTGAGGAAAAGGGAATTTTCCCTTATCCACACCATAGTGCGGTCTCACAAACAGGCATACTTATGCGAAAGTGCTTCTTTGGTGAAAAGCAGTTTTGCGCGAGTATGCCAAACCGAAATTAGTTTCAGTGATATATATATATATATATATATATATATATATATATATATAAGGCCTAAAACAAAAAAAAAAGCTGGACATGCACTATTACAGGTAGAAGATTAATGCAGGGGCTATTAAGACAGAACAACAAGGCCTAAAACAAAAAAAAAGCTGGACATGCACTATTACAGGTAGAAGATTAATGCAGGGGCTATTAAGACAGAACAACATGTGCCTGTGTTCAGAGATGCATTTTGATGTCTGAGAATACAGTACATAAACAAAGTAAACATGTTGTTCAGACAGACATAGTTCAATCGCAAGTGATAGGCAAAGGGCACACTTCCACAATTTTTCGGAAGGTGTTCTTGACCACACAGTATCAGTCTAAAATGTTGATGTTGTGTAGGGGAGGAAATGTTAAACATAGTCAGATGACATGCCACCATGTCGTGCACCATTGGGCAAAGCAGCTGCAGTCACAGCCTCCTACAGATACACATTTACTATGACTCTGGTAACCCAAGCATATTTGTACAATCTATTCCAAATGAGCCTATGGCTAAGTTCAAATCTAAAGCAAAAGCGGCATTCTTGTGTGGCATGTACACATTTTTAAATCCCTCCACCAACTTCCTTAGCATTGTTACTCTTTTACCATCATTGCCAGTATTATGTCTATTGTTTGCCTGCTTTTGCTGAGAGCACCCAATACAAAGGAAAACCAACTACTATGTGCATCCGCCTGCTAAACCTTTGCTTGAATTTTGGTACATGACTATATAAATGTTAGTTGCAATAGATGAGTTAATGAGAATTAAAGGCGGAAATGTGCAGTAAATAATGGCACAAGTAATGTTTTACTCATTTAACGGGATTTCCACGTGGCCCTTATTAATATTAGGCATGCATCAGAATTGTATTGCCATGAATGGGCCTTCATGGAATGGGCTACGCTGGTGTGGTAAAAAGGTTTATAGCAATACTGTTTGTCATTACAACTTGCTTACGTGAGAATCATATATACTGAGGAAATAAATACACACTGGGGAATGTGAGAATAAGGATTACTGAAGGCAAAAGAGAAAGGAGAAATGATGGAAAGGAGGAGAAAAGAGGGGTATAGGATGGGAGTGTGACTCAGAAATGGTAAATGACAATGTAGTGTTACATGGAGGTATTTGTATATTGTCATGGGCTATAGGATGGGAGTGTGATTCAGAAATTGTAAATGATAATGTAGTGTTACATGGAGGTATCTGTATATTGTCATGGGGTATAGGATGGGAGTGTGATCCAGAAATTGTAAATGATAATGTAGTGTTACATGGAGGTATCTGTATATTGTTGTGGGCTATAGGACGGGAGTGTGATTCAGAAATTGTAAATGATGATGTGGTGTTACATGGAGGTATCTGTATATTGTTGTGGGCTATAGGACGGGAGTGTGATTCAGAAATTGTAAATGATGATGTGGTGTTACATGGAGGTATCTGTATATTGAAATAACAGTTATTGCTTGGGGGACCCCAGGTCGAAACCTGCTAACATCCCCCAAAATGTCAACATTAACCCTGGCTGCACTATTGCTTAGTTATAAGATATATAGGAAAGCAATAAATCACTGAGAAAGCTCAGAAGACAGTGGGCCAGATTCAGGAAGCCTCCGTGTAAGAGTTATAACTCTTACACGGAGGCTGCAGTGAAACTGTGTGATGTCAGCATGTCATGCATATGCATGAGGTGCATGAGGCATGCTGAATCACACTGGTAACTCTTACACGGTCCGTGTAAGAGAGTAGGGGGCGTGTCAGTAGGATAAGCCCTGCAAGCGGACACGCCCCCGGAAGACTAGAATGGCTGAAAGTAAACAGCCACGAGAGAGGCCATGGAAATGTGCATAAACACACTACACAACACATGCCCCGATAGACCATCACTGTATAAAGTGAAGAGATGTAATAAAATTAAATTAAAACCTTTTTTTTTTAAACCCCGTAAATGTTTGCTACTGTGTGCGCCCGTGTGCGCGGGTGTGCTACTAGCGCAATCACAGTTAGCAATCAGTGGAAAAGGATATAAGAACTAAATATGCCAAGTAAGCCAAGAAGTAATAGCTTAGCGGTAGAGTTGCTGGCCTAAGAGTAGGCAGGCAGGGTTCGAGCCCCCACAACAACATTTTTTTTTTTTTTGTAAATAAGCACTAAAAAGCCCCCTGACAGTATTGTACACATGTAAATGTATTCCCTTTTGTAAAATGGAATGAAACGGAGCATATATTCTGAAGTAACACAATAACAAAAATAGTCAGAAATGTACTGATAGCTAAGCTGCTGTGAGACGGAGTGCCCGTAGCTGAGTAGTGTTTAAAAAGCTGCAAACTGCGTGCCTGTTGCTAGGCATCGGTTTAACAGAGTGAAACTGTTTGCAACTAGCTGTGCTTAGCTGAACATGTGTGTCACTAGCCAATTAAGGTTTATCCCAGCGCACACCGTTTGCGCGGCGCTCCCACAAGCTAACTGCCAGTGTGCATGCGTTAGCTCCGCGCAAACGAGCGCAGACCTGGTTTTAAGTGCTTAAAAGTGCTTTTGGCATGTTTGATTGACAGGTCTCAACTCATTTCTGTCAGGAAAATTCAGTTGCCAGATTCGAACCCAGGATACCATGCACTAGAGTCAAGGTACTAAACCACTCAGCCATGACAGCAATACCTAGAAATGCAGAAATAGCATATATATGGGATAAAATCCAGAATGGAGCATGATAAAGCATTTTCAGTGAAGTAGATACAATTCCAAAACGGCCAATCAGAGAAATGTGCGGGAAAATTGGCATATATAAGCCCCATAGGCAGGAATACACAGCAGAAACGATTGTAGATCAGAGCTGCAGTCAGAATGAGTGGAGTAGGTGAGGGACGTTGCTTTCGAGCACAGCGTTGGAGCATTGAGGAGTCCAGATACATGGTCTGGCTCCTTGTCCATCATCACGAGGCCCAACTCATGCAGGGCCAGGTCTCATGGGGAGCATATAGGGCAGAGGCATGGGACCAGTTGGCTCGTGATCTGACCAGTGCTACTGGCATTCCACGCACTGGTGAGCAGGTCCGTCACCACCATGCGGACTTGAAACGACGCAAGCAAGACCAGTTGTCCGAATGGATCCAGGAGGCCCGGATATGCCCAACGCCCACTACTGAGTAAGTTACATTTTACTTATGTATGTAAGGATTTCAACTAGCTGATACCATGGAGATGTGTAGTCCAATATTACTTCTTTTGTATTACAGCTGCAGGTGTCCGCTCTATGAATCGCGAGATGCATGCCCGTAGGCTGGTGCGGATGCGCCACCGTGCAGGTTAGTAACCCCACCCAGTACTTGTAAATAAATATTATACTGTAGCATGTATCAGAACACTGCAGTGTATTGATTAAAAGTAATATAATGTGCAAGCAAGATTTGAAAGTCTGCAGGTATGGCTGCAACAAGTTCATCAGTATGCAAGTGTAACTGGAAATATAATTGATAGAATTAAACAGTGCTGTAATACAGATGTCCCACCATTAATTAAATATAGTGTAACCTGCAGTAGTCTCAAGAGTACAGCTTCAGAATCTGAGGTAGTCACATGTGAGATATATCCCCTGTTGAAATGCTGAATCATGACAGAAGTGAGGCTGTTGGAAAGTGTTTGAATCACCACTAGTCTAACATGTGAACAAAGCCTAGAAGTAGCAACCTGAACTGTGAATTTGCAGGAAGTGTGAGACTGACAGAAAGGGTCATGTATGAATAAATAAAGTAGTAATAACCCCGGAATATATTAGCCCCAGTGTGTTTCTACAGAACTAAATGCATGTGGGAAGTACAACTTAATATACCAAACTGATTTCAGTGTGTCAGAATCTGGAATGTCTAGCCAAATGCTGTATATGGTGATCACAGTAAACAATTTGCAGATAGAATGAATGATTATCTGACAGACTAAACAGCCATAGTTGTCCCCTGTCCTGTCATCAAAGTGTAGCAGGATGATGTATCTGATCAAATTCAAAATAAGTAGGATAGTGATGTATTTGTAACAGGTGTAGCTTGACAGTCAAATAAAATTTATTTTGAAACATCAGCCTCAACTTAATTGTGTACCTATTATAAATGTAAATCAATGTGTAACATATGAATGTGTCATCACTTTCTATCTCCGCCCAACCCTATAATTCCATATAACAACACCCACTAAATAATGGTATGTGAACATTTCATTAATCATGGACATTTGTCCGTTTCAAAAATATATGCATGTCTGTTTGTGCATGTGCCCTGTTCATACCTGCAAATCTGATGGCCTGTTGCCATTAATCAACCCTGCATGTTGTTTGACTGTGTATTTCTGTTCAAATAATGCATGTGATATTGATATGCCCATTGTTCAATGGTGTTAATATCTGGGTGTTTGTTTGATGGGAATACCAATGCATGCTGTTACAACTAATCTGAATGGAATACAATGCCACTAACCCAAACTAACATAACTACTCACAAACCTAGAACGCTTGGGAAGGCAGGTCCCAGCGGACCCACCTCTCCCACCTCAGCTGGTGACTGCACCAGGCACTAGTGCCCAGGCCGGACCCCCCTCCGGGGGCCCTGTGCCACCTTCGGGTGGAAGCGCTGCAGGGGATGGGGCCCGTCCCCTCTGCAAGTGTGGCCGGAGGGTTCGTCCACTCACCCTCAGCGGTGTCCAGTCTGTGGTGCGAAGGCAGATCCAAGACACTGTTCTTGGGCCCCTCGCCAGCTCGAGGCTCGTGTGGCACAGCTAACGGCCCGGCCATTGCCCGCCACACAGCCCCAGCACAGCCCCGTCCTGGGCTGTGAAGGAACAGTGGCAACTACCTATGGGTGGGGATATCAGTTCCACTGTTGCCATCTGTGGGCTCATGCATCTTGGAAATCCCAACCTCCGTCCCGTCAATTGTGTAACCCCACGTGTGTCATACACCGCCCTGTATCGTCTTGTCTGTCTTGTCTGTTAACCTACCCAACCTACCTCCCCAGCTATACCGACTTCCTTCACCTGACATACCACTCTCACCTGAAAAAAAAAAAAAAGGGCACTCTGTACCCACAAAAAATTACGCCCCATACATAGCTGTCCATGTCGCACACATGTCTGCTTGACATTGAAACAGTTAATTACAATTGGCTCTACAACAACTATTAATGTTGTCCTGACACCTCTCTCAGGGGTGAAAGGTTTCTAATGTCTCACCAAAATACATGGAAATGCACAGCTGTTGCTGCCAAAGACATGGGCATCTATGGGCCTTACCTACATCCCTCCTGCAAATCCCACGCTTGTTTCCCTACTGTCTTACCCTCTTTGTGACCCCTTTTCACCACTTTCCTGTCACCCCTTTTTCTTTTCTTTCAAAGAAATTAGCGCGGGTGTGCGCTTGTGTTAGCAGAGCTCACTGCCAGTGCGCATGCGTGAGCTCCGCGCAAACGAGCACAGACCTGGTTTAAAGTGCTTAAAAGTGCCTTTATGGCACTTTGATTGACAGGTCCTGTACTCAGTTTGAAAGTTTGCTAAGAAAAATAAATTCCCACTGTCAGTCTCGAACCCAGGACCTTGGTAACATTAGTCTGTATGACCTACCACTAAGCCATGCCTGCTTTACAAGAACACAGTGCTAAAATAAATATAACATGTAATAGTAGGAATCAGTATAAAGGCAATATAGGAGATGTACTATCTAAAGCATGTCAGGTAGAGTTTTAATGGCCAAATTACTGGATTCCCATACTAGTTCAGTGTGAACAGAAACAGCCCTGCTACCTGTTAGCTTGTACATAATAATGTAAGGTAATGTACATATGTGAAGGTATGAACACAGCCTGACCCCTGTGTGACCTACCTTCTATTCTCAACTGCTTTAAGGTGGCCTCAGCACACTGATTGACAAGTCCTACTGTTGAAAGTTTTGAAAAAAAAAAAAAAAAAAAAAAAAAAAAACCGAACCCAGGACCACACAGTGCTAAAATAAATATAACATGTAATAGTAGGAATCAGTATAAAGGCAATATAGGAGATGTACTATCCAAAGCATGTCAGGTAGAGTTTTAATGGCCAAATTACTGGATTCCCATACTAGTTCAGTGTGAACAGAAACAGCCCTGCTACCTGTTAGCTTGTACATAATAATGTAAGGTAATGCACATATGTGAAGGTATGTATATCTACACATACATATATATAAATATATATTAATACATATGAAATATAGTTGTAGGTCTCAGTAGCCATACACACTCACTACAGGAAACAGTGAAGATATATGCAGCAACCAGAATCTGCAACACAGCCTGGCTCCTGTGAGACCTACTAAGCCCTTTAATTGCTTAAAGGTGCCTCCAGCACTTTGATTGATAAGCCCTATACTCAACTCAAAAGCAGAATATGAGCATACTAGTAGGCCCTACCACAAGACCATTGTAACACTAGTCTGTATGACCTACCACTAAGCCATGACTCTCATACAGGAATATAGTGCTAAATAAGTGGAACACGTAATAGTAGGAATGAAGATAAAGGCAATATAGTATGTCTACTACCCAAAGCATGTCATGCAGACTTTTATAGTCCCAATTACTGGGTTCCCATACTAGTGTAGTGTTAACAGAAACAGCCCTGCTAATTGTTAGCTTGTACCCAATAATGTCAACTAATGTACATATATGAAAGTATGTATATGTACACAGATATATATATATATATATATATATATATATATATATATATATATATTTATATAGCAATACATATGACATATAGTTGTAGGTGTCAGTATGCATACACATTCACTATAGGGAACAGGCAAGATAAATGCAGCAACCTGAATCTACAACACAGCATAAAGCATGGTAGATGTACTAACCTTCACACTCACAAAACACTGTCAACAGCATACCAGCATGGTCCACGCCCTACAATCTGAAAGGGCAACGCCTATCTCACATACCCTTTTATAGCAGTGTCCTGAAATCACAGTGAGACATGCAATCAGTACACACCCAGCTGCATGCAATTAGCAAATGCTGCCTTACAATTGGTGCAGTGGCCATCACATGGACCTATGCAGATACCTACAAAAGCAATGAGTACCCACACTACACTCATGCAATACATTCATTGCACAAAACCAACAGAGAAAGAGAGAGAGAGACAGAGAGAACAAAACAGAAATAAAGACAGCCAGCAGCAAAACCAGCAGCAGCAGCAGCAGCAGCAGCAAACTTCAAGCAGCACCAGTGACACACCAACAGCTGCCACAAACACAGGTAATGCAAAGTAGCAGGTTAATCCTGTGTATACTGTGACACCTCCAAATGTATCATAGTTCACTATCTATAGGTATGTCCATGAGATAGGTTGTGTGTACATAGTCATGAAATATAAACATATGTAATATTGTTGTACATGTGGGCCATAACTAACACTTCCATAGCTTAGAACACAAGGCCAGTTGTGCATATGATGCAGTAGTTCCCAGGGTCAGTAGAGGTTCCTCCTCATTGGTGTGGGACCACTGTGTATGTATGGCACTGTTCAGGTACATATCCTGTAGTATGGCCAGGGATTAATATCAGTCTGTCATGTGGTGCTATGTCCTCCAGGGGTGAATGTAGCACACATCCAGGGATACCATTTCGTAACAGTGATGATATGTGTTCTGCAATGATGAGGGTGGCTCTCACCTGGACATGTGAGAGGATAGGGAGGTTACAGTCATCTGGGATAACTAATAACACGTGTGTAGGACAATGGCTGGGTGGGTACCTGCACCTAAACTATCTGCAACAATGTTGGCTATATCTGTGCATTTGGTGAATGTGAAGCATCTTAACACTGCAGACAACAGATGCCTTCCGTCATGTGAATCTGCCCTGTGCTGCAGTAGCCTCCTACTATTGTTATACAATATGCCTGTATCTGTAGTCCACTGGACAGGATTAATAAGTGGTGTGCAGTTGTTCTGGGTTAGATAACTGTGTGCACAGTACATGCAGTATGTGGGATGTCTGTGGTAAGCATATGCAAAGGTGCTGGCGGTGTGTGTTGTGGCTTCCACTGGCCCAGTGGGCTGCATGGATAGCATCACTGTCATAACTACTGAATAACTGTGTAATAACATGCATACATAGCAAGGTAGTGTACTGTGCTTGTGGTGTTGTTCAGATATGTATATCCAGGCTGAGTAATGTGTGTCCACATCACAGGGTTGGATGGCAGCACACATCCAGTATGTATGAATGAACACCCAGAATGTGTCAGACGTGTCACCTGTGCAGAAGTATCTGGCCATTACCTGTGCATCCCTCACAACACACACACATGCAACATATGGCAGATGTACTATAGCAGTACACACATGTTCATAGGTTCATACTAGGCTATCTGCCCGAGGGCATTTACAAGCCTAGCCCATCGTTTTGTGGCTTACGCCACCCCTTTAGTATGGGGAACCATACCCATTATTTTGCTGTGCCTCTGTCGAGCAGTGACACGGAGGTAATCCCTGGGGTATATCTGCGATCTCCCATCCATTGGTCAAGATTTCTCTTGAACAAGGCCAGCGAGGTGCTCTGCCTCACATATACCGTGATTTTGTTCCACAGCATAGGGAGTCTTTGGGTGATGAATCTATCCCTCCAGCATATCCTATTAATAGCCGTGTCGAGGTTTAAGTCTCCTGCCTTGTGGCTCTGATGGATCTAGGTTTTTAGGTGAAGCATATTCATCAAATCTGGGTTTGACATGGCCTTGTATGTTGGGCAAAGGTCACCTCTGAGCAAGCGTGCGACTGAATAGAACATACATGGACATGCTGGAGGGCAAATTCTAACTGAGAGGCTCCCTTCACTCTGTAATGAGCTCGAACAGTTGAGAATGAACAGTTCATAGGTTCATACTAGGCTATTTGCCCTAGGGCATTGGTAAGCCTAGTAGAATGTGTTTGTCTTTTGCCACCCAATCACAAGTTATGCTGCTATGCCCTTGTCCGACTTTAGTATACTTTGCCTCTGTCTAACAGCGACATAGAAGTGATACCTGGGGTACAACTATGATCTCCATTCACTCATCCAGATTCCTATGGAAGAGAGTCAATGAGGGACTCTGCCTAACCAGTAGTGTGAGCTCATTACAGAGTGAAGGGAGCCTCTCGGTTAGGAATATGCCCTCCAGCATGTCCATGTATGTCAGTGCTGAGGTCCAGCTCTCCTGAGCATGTGGCTGTATGGGACTCTGATTGCCTGAGGTGCATCACGTTCATTACTGCTAGGTAGGACATGGCTGTATATGGCATGCACAGATTGCCTCTGAACAGGCAGTATGCCACTGAGTCCAGCTGGATTCACTTTACCTGGGCAGCATATGACATCTGTGTGAGCCATTGCATCCCCTTGATGATGTACTGTTGTCCTGTACCAGTTGCTGTAGGTGTCTGGTTAGGTACATCCCAAAAGGTGCATTGTGCGCAATTATAGGCCTGATGATGGATGAGTACAGAGGCACAATGACCTCCCCTGCCATACATGTGAATCAGTCATGATTAGCTGGGCTATATAACATGTCTGTCAATCCACGTTGGCCATGTGGTAGACAAATGACAGACCGCTACCATGTTTCTTCCCCAGGTCCCCAACTATGTCTTCTGTACTCAATGGCCTAACACCTATGTTGTACTGTGCCACCAATGTGGAGGCGTGGGAATCTGCATTGAATACTGAAACTCTCCCTCCCTTGTTCAAGTGTTGTGGCCGACAAGAATGGTAACAGCTATAATGTGGTAGTACTGGTGTGCTCCTGTGAAACCTGAAACAGGTTCATGTTACTGCACAGATATCGATGTCCAGAATGCTAGGTAGGGTTTTGGGTGCATGCATCCTTGGGTCTAGACATCCAGTGTTGAGTAGCATCACTCTTACTTCCTCATCCTTTGTGATACAAATGGATGTGGGTTTGCCTTATGAGCCTTGCCTAATACAGGCACTATGGGTGTAGCAGGAGGCTCCACCAAATGTCAATAGGACTGTGGTGACAGGTGCAAGCTGTCCTTAGCAAAGCATACCACCCCAAGATGGCAGGCATTGGCACACCTGTGAATGACACCAGTATGTCAGTCAATTGTTGGAAGGGATCATCGTGCCTTGATATTGTGGCATTGTTCTAGGTGAGGGTAGGATGCTACTCAAGGTCAGGGTCAAACTGTCTCGGGCTATGTGCTCAGAGAGCTCTGTAATGTCTCATGTCATGTAGTCCAGGGAGGAATGTGTCAGGCCATTCACAGCAGCATGGACATTGACTGAGTCATACCTGTACCTGCCTTGGGGTTACCTGACTGTTTGTGTTATGTGGCAGTTCATAGTGCCTGACAGGCTGCACACCGTGACCCTCACCTCGTTAAGCCTGGTGAACGTGATGTGAGTGTGCCTGATGATAGAGGCACCTAGTACAGGTGTATGAGGTGTGTTGTTAACTGTTAATGGCTGTGAGTGTTCAGCACATTGGCTTTGTGTGATATGTGTTGCACATGTTCATTTATGTGGTAGTGGTTGCCTGGATGTCTGCTTAGGAGGTCTCTGCTGCATAGGCAGAGCTGTGGTCTGAGCCTACAAGTATGATCATGTGCGATCATGTGTTAGGTCCGCTGTTGTGGTAGGTCTACGTGAGACTGGAAGTGTAGTGAGTGATCCCCTTTGCCACGTGACTGGTTATGGCGCTATTGAGTAGACAGAGCCTAGCCTCCAGTCTGGTATATGGTTGCATCACTCACATGAGTTTGAATTTGTTGTTAGGAGGAGGGTTGTCTGTGTACATGCATCTGTTCTAACATTGTCTCTGGAGTACCACACTCACCAGCTGGACTGAGGAGGGAACTGACAACTGACCTCTGGACATGCTAGAATACTATTGTGAACTCTGTAATCACTAATGATTTAAAACAAGGTCCAGTGGGGAGTGAGGGTGTACTGACATTACCTACTACTGCTGACTGATATAAAAGCGTCAGTGAGCAAATGCCAGGTAACCTAAGTGCAATGTGTCACAATGAAGTAAATGCAACAATGACAAGCAGTCACTTGCTGTCATGTGTAACATGGAAGTACGTGCAGTAAGCAATGCAGATAACAGTAGTGAGTCACAGATGTGTTGCAAAGATGTGTACTATGTGGAAGTAGCATACCAGTGAAATAACAAGCTAACAGATAACAAGCATATAAACAAAGGTAGATGCAGGAGGCCTGGATGTAGTGTTTGCTACAACAAACAAGGTGTAGCAATGTCAGTAAGATACAGCTCAGATATGCAGGCGCTATAAACCTGAAACCAGATGTCCCCAGCTATGAATGGCAGAGTACAGCCTATTGTCACACATGAGTGCAGACCACAAACATCGTTAATGTTAAATAACTGGCCTGAAGGCCAACTGCCCATACCAGAAGTAATACACTTGTACACTGGGCCCACAATCAGCAGTTCCCAACTTCAATGGATGAAAGATATGTGTCCTGCCACCACAGTGCTTGCCACCAACCTCCCTAATGTAAAACAACTGGTCTGAAGGCCAAGTACTTAGTACAAATGACATAGAATGATAGCTACACTGTAATCAGGTTTTAACCAATCAGTAATAAGTAGAAGTTAACACTACCTGTATAGAATGTGTACCATGTATTGTTGAGATACTATGCTGATAACCTGTTTGTGTACCTTTCCAGATAGACATGGCACCTAACCGGAATCCTGCCTACTCTGCTGCAGTGGATGGCGTGATCCACCAGAGCCTGGTGCGTGACTATGCCATCCTGTTCTCACGCACCACCCAGAATCAGCAGGAGAGGTCTGCACTGTGGCAAAACCTTGTTAGCAGGATAAATGATGTTGGCATGCATGATAGGACATATGAGCAGGTGAGACATCACTGCAGTGATTTGATAAGAAATGTCCACCAGCGTGCTGCAGATATCCGCAGGCAACAGGCTGCCACAGGTGGGGGTGGCCACATCCCCCTCACCAGACAGGAGGGACTACTGCTAAGTGTTGTGGATCCAGCCCCAGAACAACAGCAACCATCATGCATCCTGATGGAGGTTGGATCCACACAGCAGCAAGACACCGAGCGTGCAGGTAAGATGCCATATTCATTTATTGTTATTACTTTTACATTTGTTGACCCAGATAGTCTAGCTGGATATAAGTTCATTTTCAGTAGAGGCCTGTGGAGAAAAGCTCCACACATAACGTAATAAAGGCAGACAGACAAGTTGTCATTACAGACAGCCAACATAATAGAATTGTACACCAGCCTGTTAATTAAATCAACATACATGTAAGGAAGTCAAACAGTTTTAGAGTCATACACAATGTACCGTTGGTTTCAAAGCAATCCTACCTAAAACATAATGGTTATGCAATAAGGCAAAAGCCATATACATAATAGTTAGGGCTCAGAAGGGTAGAGAAGTAGAAGGAGTATGACAGATACAATGATATGGAAGAGGCAGGAGTCAAGAAGGGAAGTGAGGAAAAGAAGGAAGACAGTCAAGAGGAGGTGGGAGGGATGGGAGAAGTAGGTCAGAGCATAGAAGGACATCAAGGTGAAAGAAACAGGGTAGAAGCTAGTTTCTATGCACAATGAGGGGTTAAGGGTGAAGAGAGGGTAGGGAGAGGGACGTTAGCCTGGACTCCAAGAAGAACAAAGCCAGTGGTTTTGGAAGTACAGTTTGAGTTGACGTTTGAAGAGAGGTAAGGGTGAGATTAGAGTTAACTCCTGGTATGTACATATGACTGTTCTGTACGCTGTTACTTCATGCACGCATAAGGTGTGCATGTGGTATGTATCTGTCATCATGATATATATACAGACATGATGTGCAGCTGATGTGTATAAGGGAACTAGTGTACTACTGTACTGTATCATGTGCAAAATGAATGGCACACATGTGCCCACTGACATTACTCTCTTCACACTTCCAGGTCCCTCCCATGTAGCAATGAGGCAGGCCATACATGCTGGTGAGTCTTTTAAAATTATCTGTAAAACAATTTATAAAACTAGGAAGAGTAGTGTAACTCTGTAGTAGACATGCTGGTGACTGTGTTCACAATAACTGTAATTGACAGGTAGTAAATTGAGTAGTGTAACACGGTACTGATGTGTGTGTTTACTGTGGGGTGTGCATGTGTGCATGTGTGCCTGTGCCCAAGTGTGCATGTGTGTTAGTGTCCATGAGTGCATGTGTCCATTTCTGAATGTGTGCATTAGTATTGAAGTGCATCTCTTTCAAATATGTATTGAGACTGTAATCTGTGTTCCATGTTTTCCTCCCGTAGCTTCTGGTGCTGCTCTGGTGACCTGCAGCAGGGAACCTGAATCTTGTGCCCCAGGTACTGATGATGATGAAATGTCTGTAATGGTGCAGGAAGGTGTGTCTGGGTCCGCCATTGGTCAGCCAATTGACAGTACACAGCTTTCAACCCCGTCAATCGCACAGTCATCCTGCCGTTACATCCTTTGTCACCATTGTCCCTAGGTGATGGACAGTCAGCAGTGGGCATAGATCAGGGTAATGTGGTACCTGTGGTACATGCATCCTCACAAGGCAGCCATGTGCAGAGGCCTCCAATGGTACCACGCAGACAGTCGCCCATGGATTCTCGTGGGGCATCCGTGGCGTACTGCCTCTGGCCGTCGTGCCCAAGGAGGTATGTCAACCTCCACTATGTTTAGAACTGTCATGCAGGCACAGGCACGTATGGAAAGGTACACCAGACAGGGTCTGAGGGAGCTGAGAGCATGTCGCATAGCCATGACAGGCGGCATGCATGATGTTGCGAATGCTATCCGTAACTTCACAGATGTCGTTGACAGGCGTTGTGGGGGCATAGAACAGCTGCTCCACAACCAGATGTCCATGGGCCAGGGCGATGGTGTGCGTTTGCGGCGTCGACGTGGCTGTATGCCAGCAAGAGCACCAGCTGGCAGTGGCCGCGGGCGACAACGGGCCCACTCGCGCGCCTCAAGTGCCAGCACCAGCCCCAGCAATGCTGGGTCTGTGCTGTCATCCAGACGCCCCAGGAGACCACATGCATGTGGCTCTGGACAGTCCCAACAGGGAACTGTGTCCAGTCAACACACCCCTGCTTCCGATGACAGTACCCAGTCTGGGTTAGTACCGGATACGGCCCGTAGCACCCCTGCCAGGCACAGGTACCATGTCCATGCCCACAGACACTGATCTGGATGACCTGACAGGTGCAGTCTGTGGCTGTCCACAAAACCCTGTACATGGCAGCCATTATGTGGGACTGTGTGCGTGCTTACACACATGCAGAAACCTGGAAACCTAACACCTAGGGCAAACACATACACACACACACTGCACCAACAATGGTCCACCCTGTACTGCTGCCCCTCACAAACACACATACACACACATGTCAATTGGTGTTACCAGTGGCCGGCTTGGGCATACCTAACCCACACCCTGTGCATATGATGACACTGTGCCACCTTCTGCATACTACAACATCGGTGCAGGTAAAGGTAAACACGTTGCTGATGCACAGGGTGACTACATAGATGTGTATAAGTAGTAACATGTTGGTAACTGTTGACTGTTGCAGTATAAATGTGTGTATATCCCAGCAGTCCTGCTTCAGTAACTGTATGAATGTCCTCAATTGTTATCTGCACCCATACTACTTAACAAAGTGTACCAGCTGCACACCATCACATGCTAACATTGACTATGGCAATGCGCATCTTGTGCTGTTATGTAGATTCAGCTACATGTATCTGTTCTGTCACACATGCATTTATACACACCCTGCTACCCACACACATGCACACACTCACCTGCCATTCCCATTATTTATCACCCTACATGAGTAGCTGTTGATACATGACAGGTACACATTTCAGAAGTGCACTATGTTGTTTACTACTGGCATCCCCTTCTCTACCTGTACTCACAGGGTTCAGGCAACCTCATCAGTTGGAAGATGTAATGTGCATCAGGTACTGTAGTACCCTGATTGCCACAGCAAACATGTTTCCCATATGGAAATGCACACACAGACACATCCCACATCCACACACTTGCCACATTCAGGCTTCAGAACACTATCTAGGTATATTCGGGTACATGTGCATGTTACAGTAGCATGTAACACTATACTGAGTACTGGCAGTTAGTTGTCTGTTGTCATGTTGTCTGTATAGAATAAAAGAATTGTTTGATTATCCTACTCCGTTTTGTGGACATTACTTGAAGAAGTGTTACCTTACATGTGTTATCAGTACCACCACCTTCTGTTTTGTAGTTTTGTTTGTATAGGGTGCTATCAACATCACTGCTTGTTAAGGGTAATGACCACCCTGCAGTGCATAGCCCCATGTGGCAAAAGCCACATCCCACCCCATCATTGTGCACACACACTAACCCCACCAACAGTAAAACACATACTTTCCATTTGCAAGATTCAAACCCATACTTAACTGTGCAATGACAGTAGAAACAGACGCATTAGCAGAGTGTGCTATTTGCAGTAGTTGAAAAAACCCTTACTAATGCTGTACTTAGAGGGTGCTGACATCATCTGTGTGTAGGAGGAGGGATGTGCACCCTGTAGTGTGTTCTCCCAGTTGGCAAAAGGCAGTTAACCCTCCCAGCATAGTGCACACACATAAACCACACTCATACTAACACACATACATTCCCTTTGCAGGATTCAAACTCCTACCTAACTACGTTATGACACTGAAGAAAGACGCATTAGCAGAGCGCGCTATGCAAATTATTTGAGGACTTTACTACAGGTGATATAGTTATACAGTCCTGACATAATCACTGTTTCAAAAGGGGGATCTGCATCCTGTACCATACTGTCATGGTTGCTAATAGGGACATTTCCCACACACACACATCGATGTGTTGGTGGTTTGCATATGTGGGGGATCCAGAACTCCAGTGTGATTAGTATATGGTTTGATTGCAACAATGAGGATATACTCCCAGTGGTGAGCAGTTTGTACTCATGTTTGTAAAGATCAGCTCTACTATATCTGCCCCTCTTGTGGGAAGGTTGGTTACCTGTTCCATAGCCAAAGAATGTCCGATCAATGGGAACCTTAGAGCTTGGGTATTGTGGCTTGTGTAATGTTCACAGTCTATGTTTGGGTAGCTGGCATCACCCAGTATGATGGTGTTTGCAGAGTAATCTAAACTCTCCTGTGTCAGCATGAAGGCTGTGTGGGAGACCTGAGTTTGAGAGGGTGCTGTAAGAGCTCCTCTGTGTCTCTTTCCATGTGGTCCGGGAGTGCGTCCCAACAGGTAGCTGACTGTGACCCTCCCTTGCTCTGTCTGGAGGCGGCACGTCTGTCAACAGCTCATGTCAAGCAAGTGCACACCCTCATAAATGATGTGGAAACCTTCAAAGGCCCAAGGCCTGTTGAAAATATGGACCAGACTGCAGATACCTGTATAGAGTCATTCTGTGGACACATTCAGGAATGCATGGATCATGAAGCCACATATGAAAGCATGACCCAATTCTCCAAAGGCAGATGTCCTGGGCGGACACCAGCCATAAACACACTATACAATAGAAGGATGGCGCCACTACATGATACAACAACCTCCCAAAATGTGAAGGCACCACTGATGAGTATTGGATGACAACTACAGGCACCCATATGATTGTCTAAGGCCATCTTTGAGAGAGGATTCCACAAGCCACTGAGGATAATCACAAGGCTGCCTGTAGTTATGTTAGTAACCTGAGTGGTACTACCCAGATATGCTCAGAGGTAATACAATATGTCACACAAAATATAAAACACACAGACATTGCCATCATCCTAGTGGACAGGTTCAATGCTGCCTTCTCTCCCCACCACACCAAAGGGAACATATGTCTCGCAGCACAGTGCTTCCCCTGACATCACAGATGCTCAGGTAAGAGATGCCCTTCCCAAAGCAATAAACACTGCATCAATGGGACCAGACAGTGTCCCAGGCTGTGTCCTACATGAACCACAAGAAGAGCTACACCCAGACATAACACCACTGTTCAATCCCAGCCTTAATACACGATATGTGGCCAGAGAGTGGCATACAGCAACAGTGGTCCCTCAACATGCAGGTGGTGCTGTCACGGATCCTGGACACTACTGCCCCATATGTCTGACTAGCTTTGTCTGCAAAGCTATGGCAAGGATCATCATGAACCTCACATATCTAGATATTGTGGACCTACAGACATGTCACCATACACAGTTTGGCTTTGTCAATGGCAAATCCTGCCTATTAAACCTGTTTGCTTTGTTTGAAACAGTCACCAAGGCCACTGTCAAGAGGTAGGAGGTCCACACAGCCTACCTGGACCTTGCATAAGCCTTGGATACAATATCCCACTTGTGCATTCTAGGGAAGCTCACCAGTGTACATAATAACCCCTATGTCACTATGGGTATTGCACAGTGGCTCAAGGGCAGAACACACATGGTAGAATTGCTGGAGCCATGTCAGCCTCCAACCTGGTACAAGTGGTGTCCCACAAGGCACAGCCCTAGGAGCTGTCATGTTCATTATATATTTGTCATAGGTACAGGCCATCATGGAAGTACTGTGGCTCAGCAAGTCGCAGGTGACTGCAGACCGAACACCATAATCAACTCAACAGCTAACACACGCATCCTCCAAATGGGACTCTTGCAAACACACGACTTGTGCCACAGCCATGGCCTCAACGTGAATGACAGAAAGAGTATAGTCATCCCCTTTGTCAAACACTAAGTGACCACAATGTACCACATATGTGTTAATCCAGTAAGTGCAGACCAAGGAATTATGGACCTTGGGGCAGGTTGATAGCATTCTACCATTTGACAACAACATGGACAAAGTGGTTAGGTAAGCATGTTATATGGGCCACATCATCATGGGATCCACATGTAGGCCAGGGGAGGACATTGTGCCCCTTTACTCATCCCTCATCATGCCCATAATTGACTATGATGAACCTGTTGGCATGCACCTTACCAGACACCTGCAGCAACTGGGGCTACCACATATGTACCTCAACAAGGGGATCAAAGTGCTCAAACAGATGCCACATATTGACTGGTTAAAGTAGCAGCAGCTCTACTCAGTGACATACTGCCTCTTCATAGGCAATCTGTGCCTGACATAGAAGGCCAGGTCATACCCTCACGTAATGGCCATGCTGCATCTCAGAATATCCAGATCCCACCAGGATACACGCTGGAAATACTTGAACCTCAGGAGTGATATACATAGGACATGGTGGAGGGCACATTCACAACTCAGAGGCTCCCTTCATTCCTGATTATTATCCCAATAGAGGTTAGGCAGACTGACTCAGTGACTATCTTCAAGAGCGATATTAATGACTGGATGTGACATTGTAGGGTTACCCTGGGTATCACTTATGTGTCACTGTGAGAAAGAGGCACAGTATACTAACCTTGGAAAAGGGCATAGCAAGACAGATTCACAATGCATGTTGAAAGGCACGCACATTCTGGCCAGGTGGATACATGCCCTGGGCAGATATCCCTGTACGAACCTATGGACCTATGTCTCTTTTTCACCATTGGCCCTATGTGCTGTCAATCACCAATGTAATCTCAATACTCCGGTAGCATGTGCAAAGGTCAGTTGTCAGTCACCTCTATGGTACAGTTGTGGAATATGTGTCATGTAGTAATGTCACAGCTGCCACATGTACACAGTCAACTCTATCCCCTACCCATTGATGTACATCACATGTATGAGATGGAAACACATGGCCAAACTGTAACAACAACATACAAGTCAGTCAGATGCATGGACACATGACTCAGTCATTGTCCATGCCACCACAGCTGATGTGGGATGTCGCTCACTGGGATACGTGATAGGGAACATGGAAGGGATCACTGAGCAAGTGACACAGGCTGGTAGACCCCTGTCCTTGGTTGGCATCAGACCCTCACCAGGGATTCTGACAAATTAATGAATGCTAATGAATAAGTGTAGCTACAACACCCTAGCTGAATGGTTCTTAGCATGCAGTCACTGCATTGCTATGGAATACTGTCTTACCACTCCCACAACAGGTGAGAACATGCAGCTCCTGTACATTAACAACATGTAGACTTTATGCCCCAGACCAGGTGTGCATCCCTCACTACTAGGCTGATAGCATCTACATCTCACACTGTATATACACATCCCACATGCAGCATCTGCACAGAAGACCACGGTCATAATGTTACCCTGTGCAAATACCATGTATTCCCATGTGGCAGGCATCACACATGGTAACTATTGAAAGTCACAGGTACATATGTGTATTTGGCACACACATACAGCATGTGTTCATTGCCATAACCGGTGTAATCAATGTCATGCATTATTGTGAGGGACAACCCACACACATGGGCATTCTGTGTGTGCACAACACACATGGCATGTCTGTAATCAAAAGCCATACATAATTGTGATATCGTTTAGAAAGGGGTATGTGCATCCTGTAGTGTGTTTTCACAGTTGCCAAAAGGGATATATCAATCATACACACTTGCCCCCCTTCACACACACTTGCCACCTGTGGGATTCAAACCCCTACCTAACCATGTTATGACACTAGAGACGGACGCATTAGCACAGCGAGCTATTCGCATTACTGGGGAATTTCTTTTCCCCTGATATACTTATAGGGTGCTGACATCATCAGAGTTTAGAAAGTGGAATGATCATCCTGTGGTGTGTTTTCCCAGTTGCCAAAAGGGATGTTTCTTTCATACACACTTACCCCCCTTCACACACACTTGCCACCGGCTGGATTCAAACCCCTATCTAATTATGTTATGACATTAGAGAGGGACACATTAGCACGGCGCGCTATTTGGATTACTGAGAGAATCCTTTTCTCCAATATACTTATAGGGTGCTTACATGATCAGTGTCTAGAAAGGGGGATGAGCATCCTCTGGTGTGTTTTCACATTTGCTAGGGGTAACATTTGGACCAAGTGTGTGAGCATGCCCAGTTCAGCCTTCCCGTGGCATGTTGTGTGAAAGATGTCTCATTTATCTAAGTGTGTGAGCATGCCCAGTGTGGGCTTTACATATGTTGAACTCTGCAGCCCATCACATTTGTGGATGAGTGTGACCTTCAACAAATACCTGAAGTTTATGGTTGTGTGTTCTGTGCCATGTTGTGTAGTTACTGTCCGAATGCTTTTGTGTGAACAAAACAGGGAGTATACTGTGCCTGCAGGTTTTGCATGGGATACTTTGCACACAATTGTCAACATCCGTTCATACTGACCTAACACTGTAGCACTGTCTAGTGTAGTGTTTCAGTACTTTCACTGTGGTGGTCAGTATCCTGGGCTTTAGTCCTATCACTGCTTTACATTTCCATAGTGTGCACAACAGCCTGGTTAGGGTCCAGTTGTGCACATCTGCACAAAGGCAGTGCCTCTACAGACCCTGTTAATTGCTGCCCCATAAGCTTAACAAGTGTAGTCTGCAAATCTATGGAGAGGAGCATAATTGAGCTCATAAACAAAGATATAGGGGACATGCAGACATTGTACCCATCCCATTTTGGCTTGGTCAGGGGCAGATCATGCCTTTTGTACTGGGTTGACATCTTCAAATTGGTCACTTAGGCCATTGTTGGGGAAAGGCAGTCCATACAGCCTACCTTGGCCTTGCAAACACTTTCAACACAATACCCCACTCAGGTATTGTGGAAAACCCTAACAACTGAAATGTAAACCCATATGTCACAAGATGGGTTGCAAACTGGCTTAAGGATGGGACCCACAGGGTTAGAGTTGCTGGCACTATGTTAGACTCCAGGCTGGTCACAGGTGGTGTCACACAGGGCTCAGTCCTTGGCCCCCATTGTTTGTCATGTACTTCCCAGAAGTACAGGCCAACATGGGAGGACTTTGGATGACAATGTTAGCAGATGACTGCACACTGGGCACCATAGTGGACAGTGCATCACACACAGATATCCTTCAGAAGGGACTCACAGTAACTGATAGCTGGTGCCAGGGCCATGGCCTGAAGTCAGAGTGCACAACATGTGTAGACATACCCTTCAGGAAAAGCAAGGTGACCCCAAGCTACCATATAGGTGGCAATCCTCTAAGCACAGAGGAGGTTATCATGGACCTGGGGACCCAGGTTAACAGTCGCCATTCTTCTGAGACTCACATTGCTAAAGTGGCTAGGAAGACCTTCTACATTGCCCACCTGATCAGGCTGGGATTCACATCCAGATCTAGTGGGTCATTGTTCCCTGTACTCTTCACTTATCAGACTGGTGATCAAGTCAATGCCCTATTCTGGCTGTATCTCACACAACATCTGCAGCAATTGGAGACACCCTGACTGTCCCCACCTAAAGGATCAAGGAACCCCAACAGCTGTCATATGCTGCCAGATTGACGACACTCACACTCTATTCACTCACATACCGTCTGCTTAGAGGTGACATGTGCCTGACATGCGAGGCCATGTCCAAACAGAGATTAATGGGCATGCTCCACCTCAGACTCAGAAGATCCACCTGAACCACTAGTGCAGGTGACTTACACCTTAGCAGGGATGTATGTTGGACATGTTGGAGGGATGGAGTTATCACTCGGAGACTCCTATGCTGTGGAATACAATCCTGGTCCATTTGAGGCAGAGCACCTTGCTGGCTGTGTTCAAGAGGTATCTTGACCTAATGCTAGTCGGAGAATGTGTTTGTCCATCAACACATTGTAAGCGTAGTTCGACATGTCATATGTCTTGTTTAGTATACTGTGCCTCTGTCTACCTGTGACATAACATTGATACCCAGGGTAAACCTCCCATCTCCCATCCACTCATTAGGATTCCTGTTGAGGGGACTCAACCAGTGTCTCTATGGACAACCTGTACTGGTAGTTTACTCATGTGTGGGGTGGCTTCTGTGTTTTGGATAATGCAGTACAGCCTGTCCTATATATGTCAGTGCTGGGGTTCAGGTCCCTCATGTGCATAGCTCCCTGCCATTCAGATTGTACAAGGTGCAGCATGTGCATTGATTCCAGCTTGGACATGACTTTCTACATCAGGCACAGCTTGCATCTGGGTGGACAGCATGGCAGTGTGTGGAGCTGCACTCTGTTTAATCAGACTACACATTACATGTGTTCCAGCTCTGTCATACTCCTGGTGAGGTACTGTTGTGGACTTTACAGGTGCTGGATGTGTGTGCATGAGGTACACCCACAGGGGCTGTTGTGGTCATTTCTAATGCTGATGAAAGATAACTGCAGAACCAGAATGACCTCCCCTTAGCTAGATGTCAGACAGCATGGACCATACAATCACAACTGAAAACAGGACCCTCTCCACAAAGGGAAAGTGTCTTGTCTGGTGGACCCCAGCCATAAACAAACTGTATGACAGATGAGGGTTACTAATGCAAGACAGAGCTACATCTCCAAAAGGGAAGACAGCTGTGATCAGCACTAGTAGAAAGCTACATTATCTCATAAAGACATGCAAGGTCAACTTGGGGACATAAATCACCAAAGACAATGAAGGTAACCACACTGCTTTCTTCAGTTATGTCAGACACCTGGTTGTGAACCCTCGGATATGCTCAGAGTTGGTACACAACAACATATATCCCAGTGACCTGACAGATATTGGCAACATTCCGTAGGACAGCTTCAGTGCGATTTACCCCTCCCTCACCCCCAAAACAAGATAGTTATCACTACTGTATGTAACCTCACTGTCATCTTGGATGTCCATGTGAGAGCCACACTCAGCAAAGACAAGTACACAGCATCCATGGGACCTGCTGGTATCTCCAGTTGCATGCTATGTGAACTCCAGAAGAGGCTGGACCCATATATACAACTGCTATTTAACCTTAGTCTTGCTACAGGATATGTACCTGAACACTGGCATACGGCAACAGTGGTCCCACTCCACAAGGGGATGCCTCCACAGACCATGGCAACTACCACCACACAGGCTTAACCAGCCTTGTCTGCAAAGATATGGGAGGAGTCATGGAGCTCTTACACAGACACATTACTGACCTACGGACCCTTGTTCCCACCTAGTTCAGCTTTGTACAGGGCAGATCCTGCCTTTTGCACCTTTGCACCCGAAAAGTACCTACCATGAAGATCAGGGTTCTTCAACACATGTCATATGCTTCCAGAATAGAGGAAGTCCAGCTTTGTTCAGTGTCATACCGCATACTTACAGGTGACCTATGCCTGACATACAAGACCATGTCCAATCAGGATTTGGTGGACATACTCCACTGCAAGCAATCCAAATCCACCAGAGCCATGAGAGCTGAGTATTTGAACCTCAGCACATACATGTATAGGACATGCTGGAGGGACAGAGTCATAACTCAGTGGCATCTCACACTCTAGCAGAGTATCCCAGTTTATGTTTGACAGAGTCCCTCACTGACTCTCTTCAGGAGACATCTGGACAACTGCATATGAGGAGACGGAGGCACAGACTAGACAGAGACACAGTCATGTTATTCAATTACGTAAGGGGGTCATAATGTGTCACTACTAAGTCAGAGGCACAATATTCAGAATCTATTCTTTACACTTATTACCACTATAAGGGGTGGCAATAGCCACATCACTATGGCTAGGCTTATACATGCACTAGGGCAGATAGCCTAGTAGTACACTATGACACTATGAAACACCGGTGTATGTGTAGCTATTGTCAATCAAACAGTATGATGTGGCTTGGGGGGCTTGATATATCCCTGTATTCCAACATTGTTTTGTCTATTCCTTCTAGCATGTCTAGGGATCAGTTGCTAGTGTCCTCTCCTGCTCAGCTGGTGAACCTGGGAATATTGAGGCACTGTTACAGTTGCCTCATGTACACTGACAACCCTCTCCTTCTGCCATAAAACACACATACATGTGAGAGATGCAACTATATAGCCAAAGTGGAGGCTGAGCTCTCTCAACATAGGACTAGCAAGACCAGAGAGAGGGTGAAGGTAACCACACACACATCTTTAATCCAGTCTCACATGGCACTGTCACAACTTAAGATCATACACATAGACACACAGAGACACTCTCGGAGGCTCTGATCAGAAGTCTACCAGAATGGCGGTGGCCACCACAGCAGACACTCACACAACTGCCTCCACAGGGCACAGCACATGCAACACATTGACCACAGAGTTGGTGTGCCAAACAGTCACAGCCCTTAAGGCCAAACACAATGCCGGACACACTTGTCATAGGTGACTCCATAGTCAGACACACTAATGTCCCACTCACTAGATCAGGTACAGAGGAGGTCACAGTAAGCTGCCTATCGGGCACTGGAATCCACCACATAATGCAAGCACTCAGGTCACTAAACTGCAAGTACAGGTCTGACCCAGTCATAATCCATGCTGGTGTGAACGACCTGACATGTACCTCCCTGGACTACATGGAAAGAGACATAGAGGATCCCTCTGATTATGTAGGCCAGGCAGGTATGACCCTGACCTTCGGCAGTATCCTACCTTCACCAAGTATGATGCCACATAAACAGAGACAAGATGATCAGCTGTAGTATTTTGCTTAGACTATGGTGTCATTCTAACGGGGTCCAATGTCTGTCTGCCTGGGATGACATGCTGTACAGGCCACAGTGATTTCGAAGGGACGGCTTGCACCTGTCACCCTGGGCTTCCGGATTTCAGATGATGCTCTTGCCACCCCATTGTGCCTTTTTATGCAAGATTCAGATTCTACACCTACCACCCTAGAACACAGTAAAGGAAAGACACTAAGGGTAATGCTGCTCAATGCCCAAGGTCTCAACCTCAAGCTGCACACACTCTATGCCCTTCTCAGTATGTAGCACATTGATGTCTGTGCTGTGCCTGAAACCTGGTTCACAGCTTCTGACAGCACCCGGCACTATCGGGTGTTACCTCATATCATGCATTCCGGCACCAGCATCCCGACAACACCAAGAAGGATGGTGGGTGTCCATATTCATCAAGGACACCCTCACCTCATGGTTGGTGGCAACACACGATGCATCAGAGACCATCCAGGTGCCAGTGACCGTAGGCAAGACTGCTCTGCAGTTTGTAGCATGTTACATGCCACCCGCTCAAACTCAGGTACCTCACACAGCTATCCTGCAAACACTGAAGGGGATAAATGTATCTCAAAACACCATCCTACTGGGTGATTCCAACTATCCACATATAGACTGGGATCACTAATCATGCCACAACACTCTAACACAAAGGTTCCAAGAGTTCATACACTGAAATGCCATGGAACAACTGGTCCCAATCCCCTCAAGTGGAGGCAACATACTAGAACACATCATCACGAACATGGGGTCACACTGTTCAACAGCAGACATATACCCATCATTGGTGAGATCAGATCATGGACTATTCTCAGTGGGAGTCCACATCCCACCCACACCCCAGATGGGAAATGAAACGGTGAAGACCTTCTCAAATGCCGACTTCACATTTCTGAGGACTGGTGTGGTCTCTTTCAAGGCCCCAGGCCAGCAGACACCATTACCCAAGCCACTGTATCACTTAGAAATGCCTTCTACCAGCACCTCCAGGACTGCATGGTTCAGGCAATCCCAAATAATAATGACTCTTTGTACCACAGGCAAGCATCCAGTCTGGTGGACCCTAGCCATAAACAAGCTGTACAACACAAGGAAGGAGCTACTACAAGATAGAGCGTAATCCGTGGGGGAAGACACCCCTGCTCATTGTGAGTAAAACACTGGGTTCCCCATACAATCATCCGAGGCATGTTTTGAGAGTAAACCCACTCAGGACTCCAGGGACAATCATGAGGCCTTTTTTACCTATGTTTGAAACCTGGGAGGAAACTCCCAGATATGCTCAGACTTAGTTCAGAATAATGTTGATATCACTGCACCTACAGACATTGGCAACATACTGACTGACAGGTTCAGTGCAGATTTCTCCCCTCCCCAACTAGGGGGGTATGTACACCAGAGGATTGTAGCCCCCCAAACATCTCCACTGCTGGGGTGGGAACTGCTCAGTCCAAGGCAGAAAACACTTTATCCATGGGACCAGATGGTGTCCCCAGTTGTGTGCTCCATGAACTCAATGAGTAATTACATCCACAGTTAGGGCAGCTGTTTAATCTTAGCCTCGCCTCAGGATATGTTCCCAAGGAGTGGCATACAGCAATGGTGGACCCACTTCACAAAGGAGGTGCCTCCACCAACCCCAGAAACTACCATCCCATCAGCTTGACAAGCCTGTTCTGCTAAGCTATGGAGAGGATCATAATGGGAATTCTAAATGAAGACATAGGGGACTTGCAGACATTGGATCCAATCCAGTTTGGCTTTGTCAAGGGCAGATCATGCCTTTTAAAATTGGTTGACTTTTTCAAAACACTCACCCAGGCCATTGACGTGGGCAAGGCAGTCCACACAGCCTACCTTGACCTGGCAAAGGCTTTCGACACAATACCCCACTCAGGTATCATTGAAAACATCACCAGCTTAATTGTGAACCCATACATCACAGCATGGGTTGCAAACTGGCTAAGTGACGGAACACACAGGGTCAAAGTTGCTGGTGCCAGTTCACACTCCAGAGCTGTCACAAGTGGTGTCCCACAGGGCTCAGTCCTGGGCCCACATTTGTTCAGTATCTACTTTTCAGAAGTGCGAGCAAACACAGGAGGATTATGGCTGACAAAGTTTGAAGATGACTGCAAACTGGGAAGCATAGCTGGAAACCCATCTGACACAGACATCCTTCAGAAGGGTCTCATAGACACAGATAACTGGTGCCACGGCCATGGCCTTACATTAAACACTAAACAATGCATAGCCATACCCTTCAGGAAGAACAAGGTTACCACTACTTCCCATCTAGGTGGCAATCCTCTAAGCACAACGTAGGTTATCAGGGACCTGGGCACCCAGGTTGACAGTGACCTTTTGCTTGACACTCACATTGCCAGGGTAGTTTGGAAGGCCTTCTACATTGGCCACCTCATCATGCAGTGATTCACATCTAGATCAAGGGAGGTCATCGTTCCCTGTACTCATCACACCAATGATTGCATACACTGCCCCATTCAGATTGGATGGGCCCACAAATTCCTCGACAGGAGGTGAAAGGGTCTCAAACATATTTCTTATGCTGCCCGACTGAAGGAATTCCAGCTGTATTCAGTCACTTACTGACTGCTCAGAGGTGATCTGTGCCTGACATACAAGGCTATGTCCAACCCAGACTTTATGAACATGCTTCACCTCAAGACCTCTACATCCATCAGAACTACAAGGGCAGGAGACCTAAACCTCAACACAGATATTAATAGGATGTGCTGGAGGGACAGATTCATCACCCAGAGAGTCCATATGCTGTGGAACAACATCCTGGTACATGTGGGGCTGAGCACCTCACTGGCTTTGTTCAAGTGAGATCTTGACCAATGGATGGGAGATTGCAGGTATACCCCAGGGATAACCTCAGTATCACTGCTTGACAGAGGCACAACAAAATAATGGGCATATTATCCATCAACTTGCAGGGGTGGCAGACGCCACAAAACTCTGGCCTAGGCTTATTAATGCCCTAGGGCAGATAGCCTAGTATGAACCTATGGACATAGGCCTGGGGCAGTTCCTGCTATTAGGACAGTGGTCTGCAGCAGGCTATGTAGTAGTAGTCGGTTTTAGCCATTGTTTTTTGACCATGGCTATTCCATGTTGCTTCTTGTTGTGGTACAAACATGGGTGTGTGGTTATCCATGCTATTTATTGCTAGACACCCTCATTTTGTATCTTGTTCCATGTTTTGCACATGTACATCACTGTATGATGTGCAGCTGTTTCCACAGGGTCATATGCGTGGATATGGATGTTAGTTGGGGTCCTCAGGTGTGCATATTGTACATGATATTACATTACTTAACACATGGCATTCATGCCTCAGGTGGTGCTGCAGGGCCACCTCTGTCGGATACACATACTACACTCCCTGTACATTTGGAAGCAGGTTGTGTCATGTTAGGCATCCCTGTTACTGTATGAGTGAGTCAGAGCGGTATCAGTCCCAGTGTTCCTACTGACCAAGCGTATGTGCTATCGTTGCCTCTTTGCCAAGGCCAGGGCATACTGGGCACGCCTCCTTCTGCCTACTGGGACAAGGTCAGGTTGTTCCTCCTCCGAGTCAACCCCTGCCTGTGGTGGCCTTGGCAATGGTGGGGGGATGTTTGGTCCAGCCCTGTGCTGGTCCTGCTGCAGCTGTTTCCGCAGGATCATATTATGTAGCATAGCACATATCATGATCATTTGGGTACATGTAGTTGGCGTGTACTGCAAAGCTCCACCAGATGTGTCCAGACACCGGAACCGTGACTTGAGCAGCCCAAACACACGCTCTATGATATTACGTGTTTGTGCGTGTGCCTCATTATGGCGTTCCTGTTCAGGTGTGTGTGCATTTCTGATGGGTGTCATCAGCCACGGCTCAAGTGCATAACCTGCATCCCCCACTAGGTGTCCGTGTGGGAAGTCCCCATTGGCAAATGATTGGTACAGCTGCATCAGATGCCAGATGTGGGAATCATGGTAGCTCCCAGGGCAGCCAGCACACACATTCATTATTATGCCCTGGGCATCACACATGACCTGGCAGTTGATGGAGGGGTATCCCTTGTGGTTAATGTAGACTCTACCCCGCTCACCGGCTGGTGCTTTGATGCGTATGTGCGTGCAGTCTATTGCACCCAGCACCTCAGGGTATCCCGCTATTTGCTGGAAGAGACGCATATTGCTGGCCACAACCTCACGGTCATTAGGGACATATATATGATCACTGACATGTGGTGACATGGCATCCAGGAACTGGTGCAGTACCCTGGAGGCTGATGCCTGTGATATCCCCATCATATCACCAGTTGGTCTCTGGAAGGTACTTGTTGCTAGTATTCTTAGGCCAACACATACCTTGGTTTCCACTGGGATGGGTTCCCCTGTTGGTTCTGTGTGTGAGGTGTGGCCTGCACAGCTCAACAATCTGCTGCAGGAGCTCTCTGTCCACTCTATAGCTCTACTATCTCCAGCTCATGTAACCCATGGTAGGTGACCCTGGGCCTGTATACTCTTCTCCTTCTCCTCACTCTGGGTTGTCTGTCAGCATCTGCATTGTCACCACCCTCAGCAATTCACCTATGCCTGATTATAATAGCCATGGCAGCCCCTAGCATTTCTGCTCTGAGTTCAGCTTTATTTCAGTTTTCAATTCTGATAGCTTAGTTTCTGGCAGTATCTCTTGTGAGAAACAGCCTTCACTGCTCTTTGTTGTGTTTTAAGTGCTGGGCTGGGCTTCTAGTTTGCCTGTGTAATTGCCTGCTTGTAATTGTTTCCACCAATTAACTCCAGCAGTATTCCCTGGCAGTTTCCCTGTATTTTGGTTGTTTCCTGTTTCCTCTCTGTTTCCTGAGGGGGAGCAATGTGCACACCAGCTTAAACACGCTCACAGTCACTTAAATGCGCACACATCCCTACACAGTGTTACACGCACACATCCTTACTCGGAGTTTGCAAGGCTGATTCTTGCTAAAACGCCAAGCACACTGCCTTACACGTGCACGCCACAAAAACCGTTGTAAACAGTTTGCAACACGCTCCCACATGTTGAACCTGCCTTACACGCGCATACACGCGCATATATCAAGAAACTTTGAGTGTAGGGATAGCGTATACCCTCAATTTCTTGACTTTCCTAGTGTTCTGTTGGGACACACCTCCCTCCCTGATGTCTGTCTGTCATCTGTTACCTTACATTGCCCTCCAATCTGGTACATTTCTTTCTATCCTTCCCCTCCGTGATGTCACCTACCTCTTACTCTGTTCCTCCCCCTTCTCTAACTCTTACACTACTCAGAAAGTGCTCATTACCTATGTGGCAGTGTGATTCAGTATTGTAACCCTCATTTACATAGGA
Source organism: Protopterus annectens (assembly GCF_019279795.1). NCBI lineage: Eukaryota > Metazoa > Chordata > Ceratodontiformes > Protopteridae > Protopterus > Protopterus annectens. Next base: position 1,002,712,417 of record NC_056732.1, on the reverse strand, counting down.
TTGCCTAGTAATGCTTAGTTACATATCTTACACGGAGCTTCCCCCCCCTTGACAACCACTAAACGGAGGCCATATTGTTTTTAGACTGCAAGTCCCTCCATTGACATTCCATGTGATACATAAATCCCACAATTGTGTGCTTATAAGCTTCGGTTTTCAGTTTTAGGTAGCGCACCCCGTTTGCGCGGGTGTGCGCTGCAGTTAAACACAAAAATCCCGTGAAAAAAAAAAAGTTAAATAACTTATTTTTGCAACACTTTTTCATGCCAATGGCCACATATTTGGCCATTGGCATGCTTAATGACACATATGCACCCTTTATTTGGAGCTGACATAGCTCCGTTTTTGATTTTGCAGAAATGTACTCAGTTGTCAGCTGAGTACATTTCTGCAGCTAACACGTCCGTTACACGGACTGGTTTCTGCTTCGTGGATCGCTCAAATACCTCATTTGCATATCTTGAGCTGCAAATGAGGTATTGAGCATTTCCGCCAGTCCGTGTAAGAGACGTGTTAGCTGTCTCTTACACAGAGGTTTGGGCTGTACCTGAATCGGGAGGCTTACACGGAGGCTTACACTACTCTTGAACTCCGTGTAAGCCTTCCTGAATCTGGCCCAGTGTTGTTTATCTAAGCAAAATAGATAAAATATTTTTAAAGCAAAAGTGGCATTTCATTTAACCTTGATTTCAATCACAAATTTATTTAAGATGTCTAGCATTTTTGTTTAAAGTAAGTAGAATATGTCAGGTAAGGTTGCTCTGTGATTATTTTTGATTTGTTCATTTATAGTTTGGATATTTAACATTTTTTTCTGGCTTTTGCTCTTGTTTTATTGCAGTATTATTTACTTTAAATTCGCTCTAAAGTTCTAGATTAGAGCTAGAATGCAAACATTCATGTTGCATTCTTTGACTCCAAAGGGATTAATTCCATCCGAATTGTGGAAGGAGCTGAGAAAATAGATTTTTTTATTTAAGTAAAGAGAATAGGACAAGAATTAATTATGCAAGCTGTCAAATAAAACTACTCTCTAAGTAGTTTTTATTTTCACTACCCTACTTAGCCTGCCCCTGCTGTGTCTTTAAACCCAACTGTCTCTTGAGTTGCTTGGTCCTTATGTATATTTGACTTTTAAAGTCCCTCACAATCTTATCTCCTTTGCTCATATTAGTAAGTACTATAATGTCATATTGGGGAAAACCTCCCCTTAAAAAGATCAAACTTCACTTCCTCCCCCTTTGATATTTTCCCAACAATAGAAGTGTACACTGCATTATCTACTGAATTAACTACCCTTTCCAACTTATTTTTAATACTTGCAATCTAGTTCCTAATACTATCCTACGAAAAGAGTAGAAAAGACCTAGTTAGGTACAAAACGACATATACAGGGCGACAAAGAAAAAGGAAAATAAAGTGAAAAATCCAAGAATGGGACATGGAAGGAGAAGCACAAACTGAAAAGAAGAGGTGGGGATAGATGTGCTCAAGATGCAAAACAGCTGTTTGTTTCATGGATCTTTGAAATGGCAGAGGATGTGGTTTCTGCAGGACAATTGGGCAGTTTTATAGTAGAATATGCAAGTTAGAGATGTTAGTGTACTGCTCCAATAAGCATGAAAGTATAAAGTGGGACTGAAGAGGAGGAGGCAATAAAAAACCTTCAGCTAGGATGGAATGAAGAAAGTTAGAGGTGAAAAGGACAAGCCAAGAGAAAACAGATGGATAGAGGTTGTCAGTGGAGGGCCATTAAATGAGGTGGCACACAGTAAGGTAAAAAAAAGTGACAAATGCAGCTATGAAAGGGAGAGCAAGTAGAAGTAAGCCGATTTAGGAGGAAATATGAAAAAAGTGACAAGTGATAAGAGGAAGATGGGGCCAGAGGTAGCTTTGTAGGAACCAATGTTGTAAGGTAAGCAGGATGGGAATGGACAGGGAGAAAAACAAAAGGGTCATAGAGGCAGAGGTCAAAATAGACACAACAGTGGAGAAGTCTTGTAGGAAGAGCACAGGTAAAATGACAGTCAGCACTGCTTTACTCTGACTGAGGAACAGAAGAACAATACACGTAGTCAAACAGATCATAAGATGTCTAGGCATTTGCACCTTTAAGTAGATAAAAAGTTCATGCCACTGAAACACTCAGAAGACTTCAAGTGCTTAATTGTCAATACAATTCTCTCAGCTAGGTCTTCTAAATGCATATAGCTAGGAATTGAAATAATATTCTAGAATTACTATTTCTGTTCAAAACTCGAGTAGAACAGACCTAGCTAGATACAAAAAGACATATGGGGGGAAAAATGAAATAAAGTGAAAAACCCATCTATACCTTTAAGTATCAGAATGATAATGCTAGTATACAGCAGATCACTGTATGACATAACTTCTAGAATACCATGCATAGCCAGCCTTAGGCATAGGCCAACTAGGCACCGGGTCTATATTATGACATCGAAGTTCGTAAACATCGAATGTTATAATATCGAACCCTAAACACAGAAATCTGAAAACATCGAACAGCCAGAATAGCAAATTTTTTCCCAGGGAAAAAAATGCTATTCTGAGAAACATACACACAACACAAACACACACAAAAAACAGCAATCCACACACATACACTTAAAATCCTACACCTAAACCTAAACTAAACTTTACATACACTACTAGCTATCCACTTACCTTAACCCAACCCTAACCCTAAGGTCCGTCACTATCGCACACTCACCTCACCCACACCCTAACCCTAACTCACCTAACCCGCCCCTAACCCTAACCTACACACAACCACACACTTACCTGACCCACACCCTAACCCTAACTCACCTAACCCGCACCCTAACCCTAACGTCCACACAATCGCACACTTACCTGAACCCGACCCGTAACATTCCAACATATTGAACGCTGAAAACAGCGAAGCCACAGCAACGGCCCACAGAATTCTTTCCCTGGGAAAGAATTTGGTGTCCTGCACCTTCGCTGTTTTCAGTGTTCAACATTACGGGTTCAATATTATAATATTCGATCTTTGTAAAATTCAATGTTATAATATAGACCCCTAGGCACCACCGTAGCAGGAGCACTTTTCCGATATTTATTTGTTTATTTTTTTGTAGTAAAGAAGTGGTTTATATAAAATATGTTGAATGAATATAGGAAAAAAAATAAAGAATAAGACACATTCTGTGAGAAAATGAAGAAAAAAGTAATCTCAATGGTGTAGGTAGACCAGGATGGGGGGCACTGAGTGGTGTGGGGGAGGGGGCGCTGTGGAGCCCATTTGCCTAGGGCACCAGTTGACCTAAGGCCAGTCCTGACACAATGTCATGGGATTGTTCCATTGTATGCATTGATGATACCTTGACTTGTAAAGTCAGTTAACGTGTGCTCAGAGAACTTTAAATAATAGTCTACATGTGTTAGATAGGTATTTTATTGACACAGATGCATCTATACTAATCTTACTCAATGCTTTTCCTATGTTAATTCCTTCTAAAAAGTGTATCAGAATAGCAAAGTATAGAGACACTACTGAGGCATAGTATTTACTGTTCAGAATCTCCACTGCAACACACAAAAAGCCTCCCTTTATTGGCTTTGCCCACTATTAAAGCTATGGACCACTATGTGTTTCATCGCATTTTTATAATAATGCTGCATTATTCACACAAATACTTGAGGCATTTACATTAATGTGCATGTTTTTTTTTTTTTTTTTTTTTTTTTATGAACTAGCATGTTATGCTTAAGATAATGGAATTAATGATTTTCAACACAGTTTAAGTCTTAAATTACACTTTAGCAGTGTATGTACATATGCACAATCACTGCAGTGATAGGCTAATCCATTATTCTTCTATATTTCTTCTTGACAAAATCAGATGTCTGCTCCTCTGGCTTCTCCCTTGCCTTCTCTGATATGTCCGCAGTCTCAAAGGTAGCAATCAGAGCTGCTCAGAAGTGGTGGTGAAGGACACCACATACACAAATGCCATAGATATAGCCAACCTGCTGGCAGACAGGTTCGGTGAAAACTTCACCCCTCTGTCCTCCCATCAGTAAATCAGGATATCCCCAGCACCTGCCGCCCTACCCTTATCTCTAGAGTGCAAATCATCACTGTCCTCTCAAAGGCCAAAAATACAGCTTCCATGGGACCTGACAACATCCCTGTCTGCATCCTACATGAAATCAGGCAGGAACTTGCAGCACCATTAGGCACCCTATTCAACTAAAGCCTGAGTACAGGCTTCATTCCAGCCAAATGGAGGACAGCCACTATCATCCCTTTGCACAAAGGTGGAGCATTGACCAGTCCAGGAAATTATAGAGCCATCAGCCTAACTAGCCTGATCTGTAAGGCCATGGAGCAGATTATCATGGACCTCATTAACAAGGACATTGCCAACCTCCAAACACTCGATCCCACACAGTTTGGTTTTATCAAGGGAAGGTCATTCTGTTAAATTTGGTCGACTTTTTTGAGGCAGTCATCAAAGCCATGGATGTGGGGAAGATGATGCACACCACCTACCTCGACCTGGCCAAAGCCTTCAATACTATTCCTCACTCAGGTATAATAGATAAACTCTCTCAACTAGGCATCAATCTGTATGTTACTAGATGGGTAGCAAACTGGCTCACTGATAGAACCCACCTAGTCAAAATAGGGGAAGCCACCTCAAGCAGTAGACCCGTAACAAGCAGTGTATCCCAGGGATTGGTCTTGGGGCCTCTGTTGTTTGGGATATACTTTTCTGAGGTGCAGGCCAAAACCAGTGGGCTATGGCTGACCAAGTTTGGAAATGACAGCAAGCTGGGCACTGTCATCAATTTCCCTAGTGATGTGGACATCCTCCAAGAGGGTCTTACCCAAACAAATGACTGGTGACAGAAACATGGCTTCAAACAGAATGCCAAAAAATGCATCATTATCCCCTTTGGGGAGAGTGACAACCCACAAATTATCACATTGATAATAAGGTACTAGGCATGCAATCAGTCGTGAGGGACATGGCCACCCAGGTTGATAGCAAACTGACTTTTGACCACCATATTGCCTCCATTGTACAGAAAGCTTTCTATATGGCCCACTTCATTAGTATGGGTATCTCATCCAGGGACAAGGTGGCCATAACATCCCTATACTCTTCCCTTATAAGACCCATTATTGAGTACAGTGCCCCTTTTGGCATGTATCTCACAAAGCACATGCAGCAGCTGGAGAGACCACAGAGGTTCCTCACCAGGAGAATCCAGGGCATCAAACATCTATCCTACACAGATAGGCTAAAGGCTTTTCCCTCTAATCAGTCTCATACAGACTCCTCAGAGGTGATCTCTATCTGGCATACAAAACAATCTCAGACCCCGCCTTGAAGGGAATGCTGCATATCCGCAAGTCAAGCTCCACTCCAGTAACCTGTGCAAGCGACCTCAACCTGGTCTGTGACATCAATAGGATTGTCGGCAGGACAGATTTGTGTCCTAGAGACTCCGCCATCTGTGGAATAGACTCCCTCTCCACATCAAGCAGAGAATCTCATTATCCCTTTTTAAGCACAACCTGGATAACTGGATGGGGAACAGAAAATACACCCCTGGGATTCTACCTGTGTCCCTGCTGGACAGGGGAATCGGGTGCTGACTTGTTGGAACATGGGCTAAATTCTTGGCTAGGCTTTTAAGGGCCTCAGGGCCAATAGTCTAGTAACTTCCTATAATTCTATGATCCTCTGATCCTATGAACTCTCAGGCAGCTTTCCTGAGAGGCAGTGGATAGAATTTTCAATATTTACTTCTTGATCAGTTTCAGGATTTTCTTTACCCTGAGAAGATGGTGGCATAATTGTTTATATACTCCTCATGCTCTGAATTCCATTCAATCACAAATCTGAATCTGACATCTGGATTAAATGCCTTATGAACCTTTCATTTCTCCTGCATATTTGTGGTATTGGCTAAGAACTTTTTTTTTAATATATGGCTCCTTGTAGGTACCATCTGTGATTCATTCTGATTTTGTATGCTGTTTATGTTATAGGCTCATACTGTACCTATATGACTCATTCTCTCATTATTTTAACCACAGTTTTATGCTTATCTATCCTGTGTTCTCTGTCAACTCCTTCAAATGCATGTTCATACTTGCACTCAGTCTGCAGAAATCCAGTGCTTTTTTAATATCACTTATGCCCTTGGCAGTTTGAGCTGGATTTGATCATGTCTAATGTCCCAGTCAATTGCTCACCAAATTCAGAGTGCTTGTCTCTGTTCTTTAGTTTGAACACATGAGCATTTATAGTTCTCTAAAGGCTGGCAAATGGTAGATTTGTCTTTATTTGGTTCACAGTATACTTTAAATATCTCTATTACAAGTGCTAACTTGTCTCTCCCTGTCTCTTTAAAGTTAAATATATTATATATCCTTATGGCTTACTTACCTGTAACTTATTAGAACATTGTACTCTGAACTTATTTTTAACTTGCTTGCAAAATGAAACTCACATTGAGATAGGGCTCAGACTTCTGGTTCCAAAGATTGCAATTCATCACATAGAATGCATTTTGCCAGTTAGATGTAGTAGTTCTCCTCAAAATGAATTTAGAGGACTGTGGTAATGCATAAAATTGGATAAACTGCTGTTAGAATGGTTTTATGAGAAACGCATAATAATTGAAATACTTAAACAATGTTTGAATTTTTTTGTTTGTTTTTATTTTGCATGGGTAGAGGTTGTTGAGGGCCATAGTGGTGCAGCGGTTAGTGTTGTCGCCTCACAGCAAGAGGTTCTCCCGTTCGATTCTCTGCTGGAGCACCTTCTGTGCGGAGTCTACATGTCCTACCCTCGGTCGAGTGAATGTAAAGACATGCAAGTAGGTTGGTGCATGTGTGGGTGCGCCTTCTTTGAAGGTTGGGTGCTGGGCTGGCAACTTGACACTGTAAAAATTCACTGACAATCATTAGCGGACTGGAGTTGGGGAAACTGGGAAAAGACAAAGGACAGTTTTATGGGTAGAGGTTGTTGCAGTAGCAAAGTGTGCAGTGTCAATGGTTTTGTGATGATGTTGAAGACAATGACACTTGGATAGTAGTTAATTATACCTGTATATATATATATATATATATATATATATATATATATATATATGGGTCACATGCAGAATGCCGTAGCTTAATACTTCAAATTGCATATGGTCGAAGACCATATGATCGAAGTTTTAAAACTTTGAAATTTTGCATGTGGATCAGCATACAGCACGGAACGGGAGATTTCCCTGTTACTCGCTGTAGTGCGATCTCGGAGTTAGTATATTTAAGTAGCAGGGGGTGTAGGGGGGTGCAGAGGGGCTTGCCCCCCTGCATTTATCTATTTTAGGGTTTTTTTTTGTTTTGTTGAATGATTGACATTATAAAATTCGATCATATGGTTTCAACCATATGTTGTCGATATTTTGTATTGTCGATCATTCACCATATATATATATATATATATATATATATATATATATATATATATATATATGTTGCCTGGTCTGAACATCGAAAGTATGTTTCAGCAAAACATAGATGAGCGAACACACTTATGAGAGAGTGCATTTTATCGAAAATGCACTTTCACAAAAAAAAAAAAAAAAAAGTAGGGGTGTGCAGGGGGGCTTGCCCCTTCCCATTATAAACGTGAGTAGTGTTTTATTTGTTTAGGTTTTTTGGCATGTTGTTTTTTTTTTTTTTTTTTTTTTTTTTTTTTTGCGAAAGTGAGTTCGCTCATGTACGTTTTGCTGAAACGTACTTTCGATCTATCAACATAGATCCAGATATTTATATATAGATATATATATATATATATATATATATACACACACACACACACACACACACACACACACACACACACACACACACACACACACACACACACACACACACACACACACACACACGTGTATATACATATATACCTAAACTAAAGCAGTGTTTCTCAACCACTGGGACATGGCCCAGTACCGGGCCCTGGCATTAATTATACCGGGCCATGAGCGGTTGAGAAACACTGGTGTAGAGAAGTCATGACATCTGGTGAATGGAAGGCTGCATTTAGACTGTAGCCATTTTACATTACACAACAGAAGTTACACCAAAATCTATCATTTCATATAACAAGGACCTGCGTTCTGTATTACATGTTCATAAACTCTCAGTAGGACGAAAGTATCTTGTTGCTTTATTTCTTCTGAAAATTTGTTAAAGGGTGCATACTCATTGAGTTTGTCAGGCACGGTAAAACATGCATGGATTTTAACAAATAGGTCAGGGTTGCCTAATTTACCGCAGCAAAGACCCATGTCTGTGGCTTCTTTGAGGATCTTAAAGTGTTTTAAGTCCAATGCTTATTCACTGTTGGTTCACTTTAGTGGAAACATCACCATTAAACAGCTTGCTTCGAATTACACTGCGGGGTCTGCTGCAGCCATTTCTTCCCTCAAAGCCTACAGTTTCAGAGAGTGAGAGTGCGAGAGACTGTGTGTGTGTGTGTGTGTGTGTGTGTGTGTGTGTGTGTGTGTGTGTGTGTGTGTGTGTGTGTGTGTGTGTGTGTGCATGTGTGTGCATGTTTGCGTGTGTGAGCACACACGTGTGTGTGTGTATGTGTGTGTGTGTGTGTGTGTGTGTGTGTGTGTGTGTGTGTGTGTGTGTGTGTGTGTGTGTGTGTGTGTGAGAGACAGAGAGAGATCGGAAGAGAGTGAGAGCAATATGTGAGTGAATGTGTGCATGAATGAGAAAGTGTGTGTGTGTGTGTGTGTGTGTGTGTGTGTGTGTGTGTGTGTGTGTGTGTGTGTGTGTGTGAGAGAGAGAGAGAGAGAGAGAGATCGGAAGAGAGTGAGAGCAATATGTGAGTGAATGTGTGCATGAATGAGAAAGTGTGTGTGTGTGTGTGTGTGTGTGTGTGTGTGTGTGTGTGTGTGTGTGTGTGTGTCTGACATAGAGAGAGTGAAGAGTGAGAGGGATCCCTGGCAGCAGCAGCATCAAGAGGTTTGCATACCTTTTGGCCACACCTGTGAACATCTGGTACAATAAATCTGAACAGAGACACAAAAGGTAGGGACAGATTTTAAAGATTGCGTTTATAAACTAAGAAAGTTGCTAGATTTTAGTACTGTTTGCTAGTTACTGATTGTGAAATATATAGCAGCAAAGAACAGTCCGACAATACTTGAAAACCGATGCTGGAGAAAAACCAAAGTACAAAATGAAGAAAAAACAGCAAGGTTACCATGACCATAAAACTTTTATTGGGTAGGATAAGCACTTTCATGTTAATTTAAAGCTTCATCAGATCTGGATTTGGTCATGGTAACCTTGCTGGTTTTTCCTTCATTTTGTACTTTGATTGTGAAATATATACAGACAGAAGTCGAAAACCAAGGAACTAACTTGCCGGTGCACTGATCTGTAACTATTTAAGACTATAAGCAGCAACACGTGGTCGTGGGGGCGGGGTGCACTTTATTATGCATATGTTATTTTTTATTGCATTTCATATTCACTGTACGTATTACTTGCTTTGTATGATACTTTGGCTGCCACCTGCATGCTACTGCATCGTGCTTTGCTTATAGATTCAAGGGGGCATGCCTCTCTACTTACTGTAACTGTGTGGTTTAGTTTTATGAAATCTCATGAACAGACCTTCAGCATGTTTCAGCCAAGTGTGGGAAGTGGCAGATAAAGGCAGTAGTTTTCAGAAACAGCTGTAATCATTCTTTAGTTAGCAAGTTATCCCAGTGTGTTAGTGCTTGTTTCGAGTGCTGTGATTTTTTTTTAAAGAGACAGGCCTACAGATTTACATTTTAATATGAATAAGAGACAAGGGGCTCTGTTTAATTTTGGTGTTAAAAATGAGTATTGAAGGTGTTTGTGATGCAAAAATACTGATTCATCAACCTGAAGACTACAGAGCAATCTTCAGGATGTACAAAAGGAGGGGGAAACTAGCAGCACACACAAGAAAAACTCTGCATTCACTCGTAAGTACATGGACAGCTATTTAAAATTTGGTTTCATACAATGCCCTGACACTGAGTAATTGCCACAACCTCAATGTGTCATTTGTCCTACTGTTCTTGGAAGTGAAGCTATGAAGCCATGGCGACTTATGAGACATCATAGTACAAAACATTCCGATCTCGTCAACAAACCCCTGGAATTCTTTATGCGTAAAAGAGATGCACTTAAAATAGAAAAGAAAATTATTTCCCAAGCTTCAACCACTGACAATTCACTTCTGATTGCATCCTGTATCATTACAGATAGCTAAATGTAACAAAAGTATTCCATTAGCGAAGATCTCATTAAGCCTTCTTTGATTACAGCTTGTAATGAAGTATTAAGCCAGTCTGCGGTAATTAAAATGAAAGATATCCCATTGTCGAATGATAAAGTTGAAAGGCAGATATCTGATATGGCAAAAGATACAGAAATGCAACTCACTGAAAAAATTAAAAAGTCAAACTTTTTTGCATTACAACTTGTCGAATCTACAGATATTGAGAACAACATTTTATTTATGTATGTATGATATATTGACCATGATGAAAGGGACATGAAGGAAGACATTTTAAATGTTTCTGAATTACCTAATCACACTACCAGCAGTGAAATGTTCAAAGTCTTAAATGGCTTCTTTGAAGAGAGAGGTCTGGAATGGAAAATTTGTATTGTAGTTTGTACTGACAGCGCTGCCTGTCTTACAGGTAGAAATTCATGTGTGGTCACTAACATAGAAAAATTACAGATACATTTAAATATTTAGACATGATCACTATACACACAAATTGCAATAGACATGTTTTTACAGTGGTATGCAGCACATCAACAGTTGCAGTGGAGAGAGAGAGAACAAACAAGAACATATTAATTTAAAAATTAAGGTAATTAATAGATTTGTGGTGTACAGCTGAAATTTGGAACATAGGTAAAATACATACATAGTACACAGGTACAGTACATACATGGTACATTAGCCAGTGTTTGTGAGAAAGAGTGAAAACTATTATCAAGTACTCTAGGTTTAGTATGTGTACCTATACTGTAGTATATGTGTATATGTATATATATATATATATATATATATATATATATATATATATATATATATATATATATATATATATATATATATATGTGTGTGTATGTGTGTGTGTGTGTGTGTGTGAGCATGTGAACATTTTGCATATATATATATATATATATATATATATATATATATATATATATATATATATATAAAACACATATACCAATACATGCACATATATGTACATACATGTATTTATTAGTGTGTGTGTGTGTGTGTGTGTGTGTGTGTGTGTGTGTGTGTGTGTGTGTGTGTGTGTGTGTGTGTATAGAAAAACAGATAGGCATCTCCACACACATACAAAAAATATTATAATATCATGGGTCTATATTATATATTCGAAGTTTCAAAACTTCAAGCCTCATATGTTCGACAACATATGAGCGAAGTTTAAAACATCGAAAATATAATAAAAAATTTAAAAAAAACTTACCTCAACGCTCTGACATATATGATACATATATATGTAATTATTGAAGTATATATATATATATATATATATATATATATATATATATATATATATATATGGGTCTATCTGAGTTCATCGACATGTTAAAATGTCGAAAACGAATTAACCGACACGAGAATGTCGAAAGTCACGTCACCGACGCCAGAAGATCGACGAGGCAGAAGACCGACGGAAGAAGACACCGACGCTGAGAAGCTGCGATGGGGAAAGGATATGTAAGTCTGCGGTAGTGACGGACGATAGGGTGCGAGTAAGGTAAGTGTGCGATGCTGGTGTTTAGTAGGGGTAGGGGTGGGATAAGTGAGTTAGGGTTAGGGCGGGTTAGGTGAGTGCGAGTAAGGTAAGTGTGCGATGTTGGTGTTTTGTAGGGGTAGGGGTGGGATAAGTGAGTTAGGGCGCGGGTTAGGTGAGTGTGCGAGTAAGGTAAGTGTGCGATGTTGGTGTTTTGTAGGGGTAGGGGTGGGATAAGTGAGTTAGGGTTAGGGCGCGGGTTAGGTGAGTGTGCGATAGTGACGGACCTTAGGGTAAGGGTTTGGGTCAGGGTTGTGGATAGTTGTGTATGTATGGGTTAGTGTTTGTTTGTAAGGATTTTGGTGTGCTTGTGTTGTGTGTGTGAGTGTTGGATAGGGGATGTGTTTTGTTTGTTGGTATGTTGTGTCGGGTGTATGCGATGTCGTGTTTGTGAACTGTCGATCTTCTGGCGTCGGTTATATGAGTTTCGCTGTTTTGGTGTTGGTTATTTCGTTTTCGGTATTTTAAAATGTCGATGAACTCAGATAGATCCATATATATACGTGTGTGTGTGTGTCTGTTGTGTGTATGAATATATATATGTCTATAAATATATAAATATATATATATATATATATATATATATATATATATATATATATATACATGTGTGTGTGTGTGTGTGTGTGTGTATATTTTTTCAATGTTTATTTCTTTTTAATTTCAAAATCTAATGCAGGTTATGTAAGTACAACATTATTTAGTAATGGACATATCTGTTTTGATCCAAAACAGCATATGAGTGAAGTTTGAAACATCGAAAATATAATAAAAAATTAAAAACAAAAACTTACCTCAATGCTCTGACATATATGACACATATATATGTAATTGTTGAAGTATATATATGTGTATGTATGTATGTATAGATATATATATATATATATATATATATATATATATATATATATATATATATACATATATATATATATATATATATATATACACATACATATATATATATATATATATATGTGTGTGTGTGTGTGTGTGTGCGTGTGTTTTTTTTCAATGTTTAATTCTTTTTAATTTCAAAATCTAATGCAGGTTATGTAAGTACAACATTATTTAGTAATGGGCATATCTGTTTTGATCCAAACATTATAAAATGCAGTATTGAATGTTTTTTGTCCACTAGAGATCACTGTTGTTTCATTATTTTGTAGGTCTCTCATTTTTCTTTGACTCACTTTTTAAAGTTAATTAACTTTAAATATTTATTTATTTTGCTAGTAAAACACGTATTTTTTTAAATAATAAACCATTATCTATGCAAATGATGATGTGTCTGTATATTTCCTGACATTAAATATGGTGTGCTTTTGTGTATTATTTATAAATAACCTTTGTTTCTGACTGAAGTCAGTAGATTGGTACTAATGAAGGTACAATGGGTACTGAAAAACAATATACCTCTTTTACCTCTGTCTCCTAATTATGGAATATTTATATCAATAATAAACTTGCTTCGAAACTTTGGTAGTCTTTTTTGTTGTTCTTGTTGTTATTTATTTATTTTTTTGTGGTGTTGACAGTTCTGTGGTTTCAAAATACTGGTTGCTTGGTTGGAACACAGCACTTTGCAGCGTTCTCCTTGTGTTTGGTCTGACCTTAATGGTAGATCAGCCACACACCCTAACAATATCTTTAAAAATACATATTACTCCTTTGTGTATTTGCAAATGTTACAAAGTGCACTCACTCCTGTTGCAGTTGCACCTAATTTAACTCGGGCGCACAGTAATCCTTTTTGAAGCACATGAGGTTTGCCCCATATAAAATGCCCCACATTTACAAATCACAAAATAAACCACCCATTCCTCATTACAGTTAATATACTACATAGTATGGATGGATTAGGATTAACTGGTATAAAAAATTCAGTTCTGCATATATATATATATATATATATATATATATATATATATATATATATATATATATATATATATATATATATATTTATATATATGGTTTACTTTTGAATATTCAAAGTGACTGCTGTCAACCAGCATGTGGTTGAAAGGCAGTTTTCAAATGGGCAGAATGCTGACTCAAAATAAATCGACCACACTACGGCGAATGGGTAGTGTACTTTGATTATCTGAGTTTGGCATTATGCACAGAGATCGCGGTTTAGAGAGGAACAGGGAATTAACCCATTTTCTCAATGTAGTACGATGTCAGAGTTGGTATATATAATTTACAGGGGATGTGCAAGGTGGCATGCCCCTCTGCAAAATGGTAAATACATGTACCGTTGACTAAGGAATGTCACAGTATGGTAAGCTGCATAGCATGGGTGACTGATGTCACCTCCTGCTGTGTCGAATATGTATTTATTTATTGACATTTGTTTACCGGGAAAGTCCACTGGGCCAAAGAAGCCATTTTCAGTGGAGGTCCGGGGAGAATAGCACCAACATTAAGTTAATATGGTAGTATATAAAACATTCATTGAAATTGTTAGACCCAGTAATATTAAAGTAAAGAACAGCGGTTTATACAGACATTCAATAGGAGTGCATATTAACATATTATATGTATATACAACGTAATTATACAAAGGCAAAGGTGGTATACAAAAATTAGTATTTGTAAAAAGGTATTATACAGAGACAAAAGGTAATATGCAAGATCAGTATAAGATGAATCATATAATCGGATATTTGCAGGATAAAATAGTTTGAAATATACACCAGGTAGGTATGGTACATTTGAAAATTAGTAGCGATAAGGAAGTCATAGAGGGATATGTACAGATAGGTGGGATCAGTAGTGTGTAGCAGTGACAATAAATTAAGTTAGTTATGAGACAGGGAGAACTATTTAGATAGAGTAGATGTGAAAAGTAACAATAAGAAAGAGTGGAAAGGGCATTGAGGCAAGGGAGGTGATGTATGTTGTTGGATGTGAGTAATCAGGTAATGGAGGACTGAGAGTTGAGACAGCTACATTGCCACTGAGAGAAGAGGTACTTCTGCAGAGATTTTTTTAAAGGAGGCAATTTTACTGGAGGTTCTGATGGAGATTGGGAGAGAATTCCATAGCTTGGCAAAAGAAAAAGAATAGAGCCTGTCACCTGCTGGAAGTTTTGGTTTCTGTACTTGCAAGAGAAGTTGATTTTCGGATCAGAGTGGTCTGTTTGGGTGGTAGTAGGTTAGGATAGAGGAGAGGGTTGGACAGTCAATCGGTTTGTATATCATTTTGTGTGCTGTGGGTAGTTGCAGGTAAGTTAGATAATGTGGAAGTTCAAGCCAGTTAAGCTGTTGCAGAGAGAAGCAGCGATGAGATGAATATTTTGCATCGGTCACGAATTTAGCAATCGTGTTATTACATGTTGTGAGTTTAGTTTTTAGGGAGGAATGGATATTGGTGAGGAGAGGAGCACCATACAAGAGAGATGGAAGGAGAAAGGTTGAGGCAAGAGTACGCCTTGTGCTACAATTGAGGAATTGTTTATGCCTGTAGATGGTGCCTAATTTTTGTTGTGTTTCTTTTATATTATTGTGGATGTGGAGGTCGAATGACAGGTTGTCATCTATAGTAACTTGGACTAATTTTTTATGGGAGACAACTTCTATAATAGTATTTTGAGATGAATGATAAAGTCAGTCTTGTTAATAAAGAGCTTTTTCTTAGGAGTAAACAATAGTAATTTAGTTTTGTTTGGGTTTAGGGCTAGGTGATTATTAGCCATCCAATTTTCAGTAGCAGTAAAGGCATCCTGGGTTATTTGTAGAAGTTCTGTTGTAGATTTAGCTGAACAGATGATGGTTGAGTCATCTGCATATTGCACAACAGAGCCATTTTTAGAGTAGAGTGAAAGTTGTTTACAAAAATGCTGAAGAGAAGGGGTCCTAAAATGGAGCCCTGTGGAACTCCTGTGGGGGACACCAGAAATGGAGAGGAATAGTGTTGCCATTTAGTGGACTGTTGTCTGTTGCTCAAGTAATTAGTGAACCAGTTAAGAGTTGGGGGGAGATACCTGGGTCAGAAAGTTTTCTGAGGAGTAGAGAGTGGGAAATAGTATCAAATGCTTTAGAGAGGTTGAGAAATGAGGATACGATGTTAACATTGTTTCAGGCTTGATTAACTGTGTCCATAAAAGAAATAAGAATTGTGGTTGTGCTGTGCCATGGCCTAAACCCATGTTGAGTTTGAGAGAGGAGTTGATAGTGTGCTTAGTCTATACTCTTTTTTGCCTTAATGGGGCTAGTCTGTTTAAGGTGTTGAGCAATACTGAGTTAAAGAGCTTGACAGGATCATCTAGGGGAAGTACTTTTAGTGGATTCCAATTGATGTTTCTCAGGATTTCAATAAGAGTTGCGGGGTCAAAGTTTTTTAGATTTCTAGTTTGTATGAGGTGGTGATTGGAAGGTATTTGTTTGGTTTTACCAAATCTATAGGCTGGTAGATGATCACTAATGCTGCAGGGAAGTGTTCCTGCTGTTGAGATTTTATGTGGATCTGAGACTAGTATCCAGTCTAGAGCAGAGCCACCATCCTTGTTTCTGTTAGGTCTAGTTATATCTGATATTAGGTGTGTGAAATTGAAAAAGTTAATGTTAGATGATGGGGAGTGACTGGTTAATTCTATCCAATTTATGCTTATGTCGCCAAAGATAATTGTCTCATTTTTTATCTTGGAAGATATCCAGGCAAGAATGTCTTCAAGAAGAGGAACATTGTTACTGGGGGGATGTAGATGGCTATGATGCAGAGATACTTAGAATTGTTTAGCTTCAGCAGAGATATAAGTATCTTGGCTGTAGAGAACTGAGGGATATGGTTGGAATAAATGATAACTGTTACAGTGTTAGGAGAGAGTATGTCAATGCCTCCTCTTTTTTATGAGGTCTGTCAGTACTTAGGCAGGCATATCCTGGAGGAAGGAATTCTGTCTTTTATATATGGTTTTAGACAGGTTTCTGTTGCAACTAATATGTCAGGTTTATTAAGAGATAACCAGGCATGGAATTCTGGTATTGTATTCCTGATACTTTGGAGATTAACCCCCAGATTTAATAAACTTCCGTGCAGGACTAGCTTAGTCCTGCATGGAAGTCACTGTTTAGGATCAATACGGCAGCGCACCATGCATATAAATAGGGCGAGCTGCCCGAGCTCCTAGGCTTACACAGAGCATGTAAGTGCAGGGGGGTGTCTGAGAGCAGACCTCTCAGAATAAACACACCCTGCAATGTAGAACAGTAGAAAGGGGTATGCAATAAGCGAGACCACTCACAGGTGACCGCATATCCCCACCAACAGCCCCCCTTGTGTATAACAGCAACAGAATGTAGTAATAAAATGAAGAAACCCTAATTTTTTTTTATAAAAATCCAATTGAAGCTAACCGTAGGTGCGCGGGTGTGCCCATCGCTTAGTTACGGTTAAAGCAGCTTAAAAGGCTGAAGAGGATAACAAGGAAGATATATGCAAATAAAGCAGCACAGCAATAGTGTAGTGGGCAGAGCATTCACCTAACGAGCAGGCATTCCCGGTTCGAGTCACATTGCAGCACATTCTATTTTACATGGCAAATCACGTTATGACCAATATTTTTGTTGCATAACCCACTAAATAACATATATTTATGAACTGGAGTACTGCAGTAACTGCATATGTGAGGTGTCAATGTCATAATGAATAAGGCACTAGTAAGTAGGTCTAAGCACAAATAAGCTGTAGTAAGCATAATTAAGCAGTAGTTAGTGGGCGTAAGCCCGTTTGCATGGCGGTAAACAATGCCTACACTGGCTAAGCAATTCCAAAGCTAACTCTGTGTAAGCAGATGTAACGGCAGGTTAGCAGTGCTTACCATCACGCAAACCCACTTACAACTGCTCAAAAGTGCCTTAATCATTCTGTATCCAACAGCCCTTGTTCTGCCCACCAACAAAATAGACAACCATGCAGGTCTCGAACCCAGGACCCTATAAACCATAGTCCCAGGAGTTATCCACCAAGCCATCAAAGAAGTACAGAAGAATGAGGTAGTAGTAAACATGTCCCCATCATAGTATAACCAAACTGAACCTGTGAAAGGCATCCAGTCATATGTGCCATAACCCACTACATAACATAAATATGTGAACTGGAGTAGAGCAGTAAGCCCAGAAGTGAGGTGCAATTGTAATAGAGTGTTGAAGTCCCCAATAAAACACAAGGACCCCACAGAGTGTACATACACATCAATCAGGGATACCAGGGATACATATAAGGTGTATTGAATAATAACACAATGCCAAAAAGGCATTATAATGAATGTCTAATGTAAGCAATGCTAAGCATTGCACAGGCCAGCTTAGGAGGTGTGAGCAATGTGTAGACCAGCTAACTCTTTGTGCCCAGTGGTATACCCCTTTAAACAATGCCAACCTTAGGTAAGCAAGTTTTCCCATAGCTTAACCTTTTCAAAACTAGCCAATCACAAAACTGAGGGAAATCGGCCCTACTTAAACCCAAGAGGCGGGAATACATCTCATAACTGGTTGTAGCTTCCCCTTGCAGGCACTATGGCAGTAAGAAGAGAAGGAGTGTGCTTCTGGGCACAACAATGGTGCATCCAGGAGTCCAAGGTCATGGCAGGACTCCTAGTTAAAGACCAAGCACAGAGACTTCTGCAGGCCCAGTACCAGGCCTCCAAATATAAGGCGGAGGCCTGGGACTGTCTCGCCCATGACCTCAGCAGTGCCACTGGCATACCCCAACTGGTGAGCAGGTCAGGCACCACTATGCCGACCTGAAGCGGCAGAAAGGGGACCTCTTGGAGGAGTGGCTCCAAGAAGCTAGAGCATCAGGGGATGCTCCAGAAGTGTGTAAGTATCACCCCAGTATGTGTGTAATAAGTGCCAGCTCAGGTATATCATGGATAGGTATGGCTAAATATTCCTCTTATGTCCCCCATAGCTGAAATGGAGTGGGCCGTGAACCAGGAGGCCCACATCTGCCACCTGGTGTGGTTGCGACACAAGGCAGGTTAGTAATACTCATGCTTTTGTCATAGGAAATAAAAATAAAAGTAGTAGTAAATTAATTGCTAGTATAAAACCTGTATTGTTCAAGACAAGTACTGCATACACTAGAGAATATGTCAAGAAGAGTCTCATATTGTTTGTATGGCAATAAAAGTGTAATATCCTGACAAAACAAGTCTAGCTGCTGGACTGCATGTGCATATTCTGGTATCATATGGTAATGTAGATTTGCAATCATGTAATAGTACTGGAGTATTAAGCACTGTTACCCACACCATGCACCATAAATTGAATGTGTAGGAATGCCTGTATATGACAGGTGTAATCCCCAGAGGCCATTTAGTACAACTGAGAGACACATAGACAGTAAACTGGAAAATGCAGACAACAAAAACCAAATAGCACATGCTACTGAGATGTGAACTGTTGTTTTTTAAACACACACAGCCACAGTTTGAATCCTGCCAGTGGTAGTAGTCTGCATACAGAATCATATCCCACAACTGTACAGATATGTCCAGAATATATATTAATGTGGCCCATATCTATTGCCTATCAACCTGTCCCCCTGGGAAATCAGTGGGATGATCCCAGACATATAGGCAGTAAACAGGAAATACAACTGGTTGACACACATCTATGACAACAAACCTGGCACACTAGCAACTCCCCAATGACGTATGTGACTAAGAAGCCACATATGCCCCATTTACACCCCAACTTGTTAAGCTGTGGTCAGAGTGTGTACTGTAACAGAGGAGATGTATGTGCATAATAGTAATGTGGAACCTGGTACTGTATGTGGGAACAGTCAGGTAGAGCTAATAAACATTCCTCCCACAGGTCTGTCAGATACCAACACTGTGCTCAGAAATACAAGAATGATATGCAGTTGCTCTGAATAATGAGGTATTACACATCACTGTCCCACAACATATAACTGTCTAGGAAATCTCTATAAGAGTGTTGTTATACAAGGTCAGAATGCATAAGCACAGGAGATTAATAAGACAGAAAGCAGATTGGAGCTATACAGCAATATCAATATAGCAGACACAACTGTGATGGACAGTGTTTAAGTTGTAGCATGATATGAATCCTAGGAGTGGAATTAGACTGTATACAGATTCATACCCCACAACTGTACACATGAGGCCAGAATGTCCAATATATGTGCCCATATCTGCTGCCTGTCCCCCTGTCTCCCTGGTAAGTCTGTGGGATGATCCCAGATATGTAGCCAGCAAACAGGGAATACAAGTGATGGTCAACCATCATGAGAACACACCTGTCACTGTAGCAACCCCCAAAACTGTTAGGAGAGTAATATTTCAAGTATGTCCTATCTACACTCCCATGTTGTCATGCTGTGACCAGAGTATGTACAGTAAGAGAGTGAGATGTATGTGCATAATACTAATGTGTAATCTGGAACCTTGTGTGGCAACAGTCAGGTAGTGCTAACAAACATTGCTCCCACAGGTACGTTGGATACGAACACTGTGCTGAGAAATACAGAACAATATAACCTGTACTGGTACCGTCCACCCTGGTATTGTAGGGGATTGTGATTGTTGCCGTTTAATCAAGTATCATTGGTCACTGTCGCTCACACTGTGCTACATAATATAGCTGTGTAGGAAAGCATGCATATGTGTGTCAGGTCACTAAAGGTGGAAGAGGGCAATATTCTACATATATCCAGGCTCAACCAGCATGTGGTCAATACATGGCCAGAGTCTGTGCAGAAAGAGTTGGATAGCATAGTGCAAAACATCAACCCAGAATCCGGGCATATGTGTACAAACAGTTAGTCAGTGTTAACAAACATTCCCTCCACAGGTATACCAGGTAAGAGGTGTATATTGCAGATAAAACCGGTTCATGTATAATGATGTCGACAGCCATATCAGCGTCCAATATAAGTCTATAGGGTAGTGTAGTAAGACTTGTAAGGTACTGATAACAGCACTGACTAGGAAAGTAATGTGAAGTACAGGAATATACTACTTGTTAATTGACATCTTTCTCCCCCCCCCACCTTATCTCCAACAATAATCAACATACCCACCCCAGCTGGTATGTACTGACTCTGATAATGTCCAATTGTTTGATAAATATTTTAATGGCTCCCATGCATGTGCCATATTGAATTATTCCAACATTGTTGGCATGGTGCCATCAACGTACCTGCATGCTGTTCTTATTACCACTGTGGTTCCATATATGCATGTGTTTTGTATGCTATGCAACTGTTCTATATCTGGTGTTTGGGTTAATGGGAATATCTAAGCATGCTGTTATACCTAACCCTGGAATGTGTTGACTATTACTAAGCCATATATGATGATGAACTCTAAACACTATAGCATGATTGGGAAGGCCGGTCCCAGTGGGCCCACCTGTCCCACCTCAGCTGGCCGAGGCACCGGGCACCAGCATGTCTGGGGCCCAATCCCGGACCTCCCTGTCCGTTGGTCCTGCACCACCTTCAGGTGGAACCACCTCAGGGGATGGGGCCTGCCCCCCCTAGGAGTGGGCGCAGACAGGCACCTGTCACCCATCGCCAGGTTGGGGTTATGGTGTGTAGCGCGATCAATGAGCAGTTCAGTGATCTTCTACACCAGCTCGAGGGCTGCGTGTCATGATTAGAGAGTCAGACTGGCTTTGCGGCTCAGCCCCCAGCACAGCCACCTTCGGGGCTGTGAAGGTGCAGTAGTGACTGCCCATGGGTGGGGACCTCAGTCCCACTGTTACCACTAGGGGGCTTGTGGGCTTCTGATATCCCAACACCCCTCCCCATCAAGGTGTTTACCCCCCACATGTGTCATATACCGCCATTGTATGTGCCTTGTGTGTCTTGTCTGTTAACCTACCCAACCTACCTCCCCAAATATACCTACTACTCCTCCCCAACATCCCACTCTCACCTGGAAAAAAAAAGGGCAATCTATTCCCACAAAAATATCTTGCCCCATACATAGCTGTCCATTTCACACATGTGTCCACTGGACACATGTAATCCGGTCTAATTGGCATCACAACTGATTATTGTTGTCCTCACCCATCTCCCAGGGGTTTGAGTGTCCAAATCTACCTCCAAATTCAGTGTATATGCACAGCTGTTACTGTAGAAGAAATGGGTAGCTATGGACCTTCCCTACACCTGCCTTTACATCCCTAGCTATCTTCCCTACTGTCTTTCTCTCTTTGTGCTCCTTTTTCACCACTTTCCTATCAACCCTTTTTTCTTTTCATTTAAAGAAATTAGCATGGGGGTAAATGGGAGTAAACACCTTTAAGCATCAGTAAGCGGGTCTAAGCCTGTTTGTCCAGGGATAAGTACTGCCTACACAAATTAAGCAATTTAGAAGCTAACTAACCGGAAATTAGCAGTGCTTACCTCTGCACAAACATGCGCAAACACACTTACAACTGCTTTAAAGTGCCTTATTGACTCTGTATCCAATGGCCCATGTTCTGCCCAGCAACAAAATAAACAGCCTCTGAAAGGCTCGAATCCAGTACCCTACACACCATAGACAAAGTGATTTCCCACTAAGCCATGCCAGATATACATAAATCTGATGTTTTCAGAAACATATCATCCAGCCCAGTCATGCAACACTACAGAGAATGTATACCAACATCTAGATGTATGTGTGTGTGTAAATATATTAATATCTAAACAGATACAACATATCTATATATGTATATATATATATATATATATATATATATATATATATATATATATATATATATAAACACATATACACCTATATGTCTACATATACATAGCAAATTACATATATGTACGCAGATATATATCTATGTAGGCATATACGGACATAGTTATATATATGTAAGCAGATATATATATAGGTATATATGGCCATACATCTGTAGATAACAATGGTAGATTAACAAAAACAAATATGTCCACATGCACCGTTAATGGGATTGAGAGGCCCCAAACAATATACGTCTTGTACGAATAGGCATACCCCCCCCCCCCCACAGCCAAACACATCCGCCCTTCAATACACTACCAAGTGTTGCAGACCATAACCAGGACCTGACATGACATGGGCACAAGATGTTCACATTACTACATCCCACCTGTATGATGTCAGGCTGGTATTGGTAACATATCATGCAGTACAGTCTGCCTCCCATAGGAAATGTAAAATGTGGAAGCTATCAACATCCCCAGGATACATATACACAGACACATATATGCAGATACAGATATACATATATATATATATATATATATATATATATATATATATATATATATATATATATATACATAGATATACATGTGACTATACTTAAACATGCAAAGATATGTACAGTAAGATACATATGTAGAAGGTGCACGCAATATGGAACAGCCACTATGCCTACAGTTAACACCTGAACAACTGGACACTGTATGGGCCACCCATACAAATGACAATTGTTGCCTGCAACATATATCCACAGAGAGGTCATAGGAAAAAACATCACACACAGGTTTGCAGAAATGGAAAACCTTTATTTGTGTACTATCACAGTTCTGTCTGCCATGTCATATAGCTGTTCAGACACTGACATCCATATAAACAGAGTAATGCAACTGTGAAACAGTTATACTAATACAGTAGTCCGGAAAGGTTCACAACTGTTGCTGTCCAGGCCAAGCCATTCAAATTATACAAGAGTAAAGACAGATTGGGCCACAAGATACCAAACAATCAACAGTATGTAATGCATGTGTGTAGTTCAGTAGCCTCTATCTACACTCTGTACAAAATCACTAGGTGGTAAAGACTTCAGTTGACCAAATGGGATGTAACTGTTACATAACAAGGCATAACTGATACCATCACAAGCACATTGACAAACAGAACAGTCTGTATGGCAGGAGGCAGTAGGCCTGCATTTACCCAATTTATGTAAGTAATGTAAATATAGGTGAAGTATACAGTACTGTACATCAAGATACCTTAAGGCAGCTCAGCCCTGATACCCCCACATTTTGTAACAGCCTAGGTTATTTATGGTGCACCCTCCCCCCTTAGACTCAATAATACAGGGTCATATACCACTGTTACATGCACTGGCCTCTGGAGTGCATAAGGGCACACATGTATTGTGTAGGTGAAGCCCACACATATATGCCCCCAGCCCCACCGTATGTGTGGGGGATACAACAGCAGTGGACTGATGGCAGCAATGGCAGTGTGATATACTCACAGCCCACTACAGAACAACCCCTGACAGCATGTCATATATGCAAAGCTTGGTATGTAGGTGGAGGACAGAGGCTGGAACACAGGCCCATATGTTGAACACTGTTGCCATACACTAAGCAAGTTGCTGGTGTTACAGGATAGTCTGCAACATACCCTTAGTCAGGGAATTGAGGTTAGAAACATAAATGGATGTAGCCATGTACTGTTAGCACTCAACACACACACACTGCCAGTGAAATATCTGACACAGGACCTGTGTGGTGGACAGACAAAACATGATAGGCACACCTCTGGCCACCAAGAGGATAGACCCACAGTTGAGAGTTATGCAGACAGACTGCATTCCAAGGTAAACTAGTATGTACACACACACACCCTGTAACCCAGTACTATACAAAGCATAACACAACTCTACTTACACTCTGTCTGTAGTTCTGGAACCTCCTACAAATATGTAGCTGGCCTGACAGTGCCGGTTCTCCTGTAAGAGGTATTGTTACCTGCTGTCTGTAACACTGATGCCCACACACAGGAAGGATGTCCATCACACAGGAAAGGTAAAGGGACCATGCCCACATGATGTAGGGATTTATAGTAGGTGGTTGCCATGACAGTGGTAATTGGAAGTACTACACAGCAAGCTGCATGCAGTTAGCAAGTGTAGGACACTGATTGATGCAGAGGCCATCACCTGATCAAGTGCATCACCTACTAAAGCCAGGCTGCAATCTACTCAAAGCAGCTCAATCCATTCACTGGAGAGAGAGAAAGCAAAAGCAAAAGCCGAAAAAAAAAATACAGCTCATCAAACTAACAGCCGAAGACACAGGCATTTAGGCAGCTGCCATTTATAAAGACATCATTCCCACAACAGGTATGTGAAGTATATGTACATGTATTAGAATGTAGTACCTGGTCCATCATAATGGGATAGATGATGTAGAATGAGTTATATGTGCCATCAGGTGTTGTTGTGATTATGTTCAACTGAACAACTGCTATGGACTATAGTGTC
Source organism: Protopterus annectens (assembly GCF_019279795.1). Taxonomy (NCBI): domain Eukaryota; kingdom Metazoa; phylum Chordata; order Ceratodontiformes; family Protopteridae; genus Protopterus; species Protopterus annectens. Next base: position 1,002,687,269 of record NC_056732.1, on the reverse strand, counting down.
TGTCCGTGTGGGTAGAGGGCCATAGCTGTTAACTGTGCAGGTCATTACTGACAGACAAGATGTAAGCCATCATAGTGTGTGTTGTATAATGGGAAGTATGTATATGATGTTGCCAATAGCTGGTGGTGGAAGTAATGCCATTATGATGGACATGTGAGAGCCACGGGCCACCACTGGCAGGATACTCACGTGAATCTGTAATGTAGCATGCCGGAATGCCATAGGTGTGTAATAGGGTTACCTGCAATCAGGTCCCAAATATACCCCACTAATGTCAGGCCATGTCCATATGTGGCACCCGTCTGTGTTGTAGCTAGGCAGAACAGTACAGCTGTGCAGGAAAGTGTTGTGAGATTGTGGAGCTGATGTCTGAATGTACCCCACATACAGGTATTCATATGTGTACATATGTCACATATATAATATATAAGGATATATATGTATATCAGCATGTATGTCCAGAAATATACATATACCCATGTGTAGACATATATATGTGCACATATATATGACATCATATATATCTACACATATATAGATATATACCTATATGCACATATCTACATATGTACAAACACACACAGAAACATATATGTATGTATGTAAAGACATGTCCCCTATATCACTACCACAGTGATGTGTGCTATGTGCGAGGCAGCAGCACACATAGCAATACACACAGATATCTACAGCTGGCAGTGTGCGCACCATGGATGGGTATGTCACATGTTAGTCCCTTGTTGGCACCACATTGCCCCATCTGTGAAGTATGCAATGGGAATATGGGGAAGTATGGCAGGTACACATGTGGAGGTGTTCAGGATTGGTAGATATAGAGGACAGTCTACAGGGGTGGCATGTATTTTTTGCGATCCGGAAACGAGGTGTATTTTTTGCGATCTGGAAACGAGGAGTCTCAAGGATGGACAACAACAGTCTTTTATCTGAATTGATTAGGGTTATTCAAACCCATTCCCAGGCTGACATTGTGCCGTCTGGTTCTGACAGTGGTATTCCGTGTGCACAGAGTAGTCCAAGGCGGGCTGGTGCGAGTAGGATGATGTCAGACGCAGGAGTTGATCGAGGAGAAAGGGAGCATGTATTAGACCATGGTCGGAGAGCTCCGAATGGCGTTTTGTCTAATAAAGATGTGGTTACTAATGGGTTCGAAGGGCAGGAAATACTGGACAAATACAAGAACTTGGACTTCCACACTTAGTTTAATCATTCATTTAAAATTAAGCACAGAGAGGCGAACAACGATAAACGTGGAGGTTCCACGTACAAGGACTTATGTACGACTTTCAAAACTAAATTAACTAAGTATAAATCTTTGGTTTCAGAGAATTGGTATTTTGAGAAATGTGTGGAAGAGAAAATAATACCAAAGGGGTTGAGATTAAACACATTTCCAAACTGTGCCAAAGATGATAAAGTCTTTTTTAAAATTATTTGTGATATTTTAAATAACTGTGGGCTGGCTATTCTGAAGGAAATGATAAAATGGAACATTAAAAACATGGAAATGCTTTTTTAAGCATTTCCATGTTTTTAATGGAACATTAAAAACATGGAAATGTTTAAAAAAGAAATTGATGTATTGTACGAGCGTATTAGCTCTGATCTTTTATTCTCAGTAGATGAACATAAAAACATTTATTTGAGAGTATTACAAGATGTCGATCATTCTACCAACACCAACATCAACAGAAAACGGTTGAAGTTGGAAAGAGATTTAGCTGAATATGATAGGGGTACGGTATATTATGTAGATTCTAACAACAACAAACACCACAATGATTACACATTCAATACAAAATACAATAGGAATTGGAGGGGTGATGCAAGGTACAATGGTGGTTATAACACATGGTCTTATGGGAAGGATAAAAGGGGAAGACCTGAGCAAGACCATGTAGTTAGAGACCAACACCGTTATGATCATGATATACAAGGAGTTGAACAGCATTATACAGATTGTGGGGACAGTGTTAATAATGTTAGGGATGCCATCCCTTTAGACCTAGAAGAACCCAGAAGATCAGAGAGATTACGGAATAGAGTACAACAACCTACATATGCACAGGCGATGGGGAACAACAATACCCAGTATGGGGTGAGGTTACACAGGTAATACATGAAGAACCAGTACTTAATATTAGTGAGGATGAAACTAAAACAGAGGTTCAATTAGAAGAAACAAGACAAAATATTATTTGTACCGGTAGGAATTTTAATATTTTTAATTATACTGACATACAGGTTAATGACGATTATTTTAACTTATTTATTAAAGGATTTACTTTTGTGCCTACAAAAATCCCTAAAATTGAAAATATCTTGTTGGATATCAAATTATTTATGAGAAAATTAAATTTTATGCATATGTATAGGGACAGAAATTGTTTAAATAAGGAATGTGCACCAAAGAGATCGAGCACATTCAATCCCCCTTTACACCATGAAATTATGAATTTTGTGAAATGTGTAACTAGGAGAATACGTATGACATATCAATCTAATAGACAAGTGGTTAATAATTTAACAGATATTGAAACTAATTTATTGAAAGAGCTTAGTTGTAATGATAAAATAAGAGTTATGAAACCGGACAAAGGTGGGGGCATAGTGCTTATGGACAAATGGGACTATACAACAAAGATGATGGATATCTTAGATAATGAGACCAAATACAGCAGAGTTTCTAGAAATGAAATAAATATATCATATAGACAGATCGACATAGTATTAGAAGATAACTTGATGCAGGGTTTGATTGATATTGACCTATACAATTTTTTTAAAGTCCTGAAACCTGTCATACCGGGTATTTTTGGTATACCGAAGGTCCATAAGTCTATTCACGATCCCCTATGAGACCAATTGTTTCATCTCAGGGATCTAAGACCCAACCTTTGGTGGTTTATGTCGACTTTAAATTGAAGAAGTTTCACAAAAAATATTGTCATATTTTGATTGATTCATGGGATTTTTTGACTAAGATGGATGAGTGTCCATACAACGATGATAGTATGTTCATTACAACTGATGTAAAGGATTTGTTCTCCGTTATACCTCAAGATATGGAGACGGTGTGGTTTGAAGACATGTTAACGGAAATGAATTTTTTAACTAATTATGAATTTAAGTTGGTACTTGAAAGTATGGAATTAGTTCTAAAATACAACTATCTGTACTTTCAGGGTGAATACTTTCATCAAAAAGAAGGGGTGGCCATGGGCTCGGCCTGTGCCCCTATATATGCTAACATCATTATGTTATACTGGGAAATTAGGTACATTTTTTCTTCTGAATACTACAGGTACATGGTCAAATATTACAGATTTTTGGACGACATTTTTGTTTTATGGAATGGGCCAACCAATAAGATAGACGAATTTGTGGATTATATTAATCAAACTACGCCATTTTTAGAGTTTACACATGAAATTGGTAAAGCTTTTACACATTATTTGGATGTGAGGTTGGACAAGGATTATTTAAATAAATGTTTTAAATCCAACATATTTAGAAAGGAACATTTTTCCAACGCTTATTTACATTTTGATAGTGACCATTCATATGTATTAAAAAAGAATATTATAAAGGGACAAATGATTAGAATGGCAAGGATGATCTCAGATGAAGATGAATTTGTGGAAGAGATTTTAAACGTTGGCAAAATGTTCCAAGAGAGAGGTTATCCCCCCCAAATTAATATATGATGTGAAAAATCAGGTTCAAGAAGGAAGATTTAATAAAAAATACATCCCTTTATTAGTTAAGAACAGTTATGTGAATATGACGAACAATGATGTGAACGTCAACTGTTTAGAATTTGAGAGTTGTAATAGTAACAACAATAATAACAACAATAATTTAAATGGAGTACCATATCTAACCCTAACATACTATCATGGAATAGGATCGCTTAGAAAATGTATTAATGAGACCTGCGGGATGTTTAGGGAAATGTCCATTAAAACTGATGTATTTCAAAAGGATATACAGTACAGTTATAGAAGGAATAGGAACATTAAGAATATTTTAGAGAGGAAAAAGATGAATATTCAAGGAGCAAGTACAAAACGTGGGACATTTAAATGTGGTAGATGCGCACAGTGTGCATTTATAGCAGGACAAAAAAAGATAAGAATACCCAGTCTTAGAATGACTCTAATAGCTAAGGGTTATAGTAGTTGTTACACTAAAGGGGTGGTATATCTTGTATTTTGTAAAATATGTTGGAGTTATTATGTTGGGAAAACAGAACGACACTTAAGATCCAGAATTTATGAGCATGTGAGAGACATCAACAAACACATTGAAAATAATGCCTTGTATAGGCATGTATTAGTTTGCAAAAATGCTGATTTTAAATTCTGGGTGATTGAGGAGGTGAAGTGTCCCGAGAGGGGGGGGTGATTGGGAGACTCAGTTGGAATTTAAAGAAATGATGTGGCAGCTTAGACTGGATTCCTGTTGTGGGAAGGGTCTGAACGACCACATCTCCATCACCCCAGCATTGAAAATGCTTGCAGCTGACCCCAAGAAACACAAGTAAGGATAGGTATACTAAAAACAAGTAGATTTTTTAACCAAAAATTTTCTAATTTTACAGATCTGTACACACACACATTCTTCTCATTTTGACTTTGTTATATCTATATTGTATATATATATACATTTTTTACACGTTTTGCATAAAATTTTTTTAAGTGGTTATTTATTCATACATATATTATATTATATTAAATATTATTTATATATGTCATAGGTATTTTGGAATATATATATATATATATATATATATATATATATATATATATATATATATACAAAATATTTATTTACTGTTCCCATATATATATATATATATATATATATATATATATATATATATATACATATTTATTTATTTATTATTTTTTATACACATACATTTTTTTATTTTTATAATCATAGATTTTTGTTCTGCTTATAATATATATATATATATATATATATATATATATATATATATATATAAACTTATTTTTAATATTCATCCTTATAAAACAATGTCACAGTTTATTTTGATCAGATATCTTTCAAAAATGAGAATTTATATACAAGTACTGGTGGTATGTTGGTTCTTTAAGAAATGGTAATCAATTAATTAAATCAGATGCCAGCTAATTAGATCTCAATTGTATAAAAGGATTTTGATGCCCTTATTTCATGGATTCTGATGAAGTCTCCAAATGGAGACGAAAGCGCTTAATCCATGATTTACAATTAATTTTATGTGTTGTTTCGAATGGAGTGTACTACTCTGTGAATGCTTTTAGTGGAGTAAAGTATTGTTGTGTATATGGCTGCATCGTTTTGAATCATTGAAGACATCCTTTATTGTGACCGGACTCGCATTGCTGTTGGAGTAATATGGGGAAGTATGGCAGGTACACATGTGGAGGTGTTCAGGATTGGTCGATATAGAGGACATTCTACAGGGGTGGTATGTGACACATGTGGTGGGTAAACACTGTGGATGGTGTGTGTGGTCTGTGATGTCGACACCCCATGGTCCCCAATATGATCACAATGGGAACAAGCCTCCCACCCACTGCCACTCACAACAGCAGTCCACGTCCTGAAGATGCCTGGTCTGGAGGCTGAGCAGGAGGAGCATGTTGGTCTTGTGAATGTGTACTGGGTGCATCAGACTGATGTAGCACATCCCACATGTGCCTGTGGAGTCCGGTATGGAACAGACCCTAGACCTATGCGCAGGGGACAGAAACATGTCTGTGTGTGCCCTGAGGGGGGGGGGGGACACACATGTGATGTGACCAGGTATCATGAGCAGATGGGTGTAGAGAGGTGGATCAGCTGGCCAACAGAACATATATATGTTATTGTGTCACTGTTATAGAACATTTGTTGGTAGTGATAGTCTACACAATCCCAGTACATGTCCAACAGCATGCATAGATATCCCCAATAACACAGGCTGTCAGATGTGCAGCAATCTCCGAGAAGCCATACCACTGGCATATATGTAATCAAAGTGGCCCTGACAATGGCATGCAGGTGAATAGTCTGTAACAGGACAGCAATGATAGCGTCTACACAGGGGACATGGCTACAATCACATAGCAGAAGTTGTGGTACAATACAAATTCTGTCCAAATGGTAGTTAAGCTGTAGCCATACCTAATGAGTTGTGTGTATAGTCAGTTGAAGCTGATATGGTGGGGGGGTGACAGAGATGTGTATTACAAACTGTGGTAACCTTGCCTTATGAGTTGCTCAGTCTTGTTTCTATCTTTATGACTTTCAGGCAAGATGTCACATGGCAGGTTACCTGTGTATTCGGCAGATGAAAATGAGGTCATCATCAACCACCTGGTACATCACTACCAGGTGTTCTTTGGCAGGACAGCCCACGAGCAGCAGGAGTAGACTGCCCTGTTGAACTATCTAGTCCACAGAGTCAATGATGTCAGCCTGCATAACCGCAGTTATGAGCAGGTCCGGCATAATTGCAGCAACCTGCTTCGCAATGCCAGTCGGCGTGCAGATGCAGTCCTGGGGGATAACCTCACCATGGGGGGAGGCCATGCCATCCATCCCCCCAACATGTTTGGAGGAGCTCCTGGCCAGCCTCGTGGCAGCTGCCCCATACCTGTGCATGTATTGATGCTGTGAAATGCACAGTCTCACAGGGATGACCATGATGGGGTATTGAAAGGGTATGTCACACACCTGCATGACAACTAACATCCTGTCATTGCGAAATGTGTCCACAAGGAGTAACATACTGTTGGTAGACATGGCCTACAGTAGTGATATGTTCTGAACAACACCTATATACAGTGCAACACCAGTGTATATACCCGTAGGACAATGCCAAGTGCTGCAGAGATATGCTATGGCATAAGGCATTACAGTAGTCCACATTATCAGCTAGGTCTAGGCTGCAACATGTGGTGTTCAGTGTATGGGACACTGCAAAGTGACACAAATGTGTAGGGCTTACCTGTCATGTATCTGCATAAAAGCTGAGTGGGTGGGTTCTCAGCAAGACACACCAGTGCACTGGCCATGTATGTACATGTGTGATTGTGGGGTGTTCATACAGCTGTACCCTCCCTTTGAGATCGTGCAGTACATGGACATGGACTGCCACATTACACACCAGGAATACCTGTCATGTGTGTAATCACAGGACAGCAAATAGTATAATATAGTCTGTAGCATGGAACAGGCATCCAGAGGGAAGGTAGACTCCAGGTACACACTTACTATCACAGTCAGCAGAGAGATCACCTACAACCCATGTATGCAGCTCTACAGATGCATTGGGGAAAAAATAGTCAACACCAGGGAGTGTATCCAAATATTACAGGTGTCACATGATCGCCTGACGGAGCAGCATATCTGTCCTGTACTGAGCATTACATACACATGACACACCATTGGGGGGTATTATGGATGCAACATAGTAGCCCACACATGTAGGGGCCATGCACATCATTCTGGCCATACAGAGGGTGCATACCGAAGGACAGCAGTGAGGCCATGTAAATCCACTACACACAGGTCAGGCAGGTAAAGTAGCAACTGGCCTTGTGTTGTGGCCACTTGTGTGGGCATTTAGAGGACTGCAGTGTTAATCAGTGGTATCAATGTGTGTATGTTAACAAGTGTGATGCAGGATGGGGTAACACATGGACATATACATGGGACTGTCTGTAAAGCCATGGGCAGGTAGGTATTACAGAGGTGTGTGTGTGTGTTTGTGTGTGTGTGTGTGTGTGTGTGTGTGTGTGTGTGTGTGTGTGTGTGTGTGTGTGTACTGTTAGGCAATGCTGTACAGGTTTTAATGTGCCTTTATTGTTTTCCCCATAGGTGGTGAGGTGGGTCAGGGTTCCTCCTGCATGCAATCTGATGTAGGTGTCCATACAGACACCGATGATGATGATGATGATGATGATGATAATAATGTTGAGGCACAGGTGGGGTTGTCAGGCCGACACTTCACCAAAATTTGACATCCCCCTTTTAGCCACCCCACCCCCGCACACAGTTTCAGTGCCTATACACATCCCATCACCAGTTGCCATAGCAGAAGGACAGCTGACATTCAGTGGCAGTGCACAGGAAAGTGTGGTAACCATGTCTACTGTCTCCGGTCACAGCAGGCATAGCCAGATGTCTGGAAGCTGCCACATAGGCAGATGTCCCAGGGTGCTCATGGTAAGGCCGCTGGACATCATACCCTGGCAGAGGCGACATAGCTGCTACCAGCAGAAGCATGTTTCAGGCTGTAATGGAGGCGCTGGCACGTATTGAGTGTTACACCAGACAGGGCCTTAGGCTGCAGAAGGCTGGTCTCGCATCTGTAAGCGACAACCTCCGTGAGCTGTTGGGTGCCATCCGTGCTTCTACCGAGCAAGTGGATAGATGGCATGATTAGATGATGGCCCTCATCGGCCATGGTGTGTCTGTGCTTCAACGTGTGTTGGGGATGCGGTGACACCTGCTTGGATGTGGGCCAGCAACACCAACAGCTGGCAGTCAATGTGGACATACTAGGACACCAAGGTGCTCCTGTAGTGGCAGTAGCAGCCCCAGCAGTGTTCTGTCCACACCACACCACAGCAGGCCATGTGCACGTGGTCCTGGCCATTCTCAGGAGGTACCTGGTTCCAGTGGATAAATGTCATCAGCAAGTGAGAGATGCACATCAATGCCTATATCTGGTTGTGCCCATGGAACCCCTGGCAGGCACAGTCCACATATCCATGGTTGGAGGCAGTGAACTGCACACCCTGCCAGGTATGGTCTGCAGCTGTCCATAAACACCTGTGTAGGGCAGCCACATGGCAGAACTGTGTGCATGCATATCCACACACTATGCAAATACACCTAGGGCAATCCCCATGCCTACACACACCACATCATCTCAGCCAGCTCACCAGAGTACACCCCTCACTTATACACATGGTGTCAAATGTATGGCCCACCCTCGGCCTCTGGCAAACCAACACCACACCATGTGCATATGATGATACCTGTGCCCCATCCCTGTCATCCATACCATCGATGCAGGGACAGGCTGATATGGTTCTGATGCACACAGTGACTGTACAACAGTGTACTGCAGTCCTGCAGTGTAACATGTTGTAGGGAGTAGAGTGTGAGGCATATTTGGCAGGTAGTGTAGCCGTCCAGCAATGATGTCTTATAGCTGTTAGTAACACTGATTGGTTGAGGTCTCTAACATGTTATCCATGTGTGTTGTAGGTGTACATGTGTCAGCACGAGGATGGTCTGCAGTCATATTGCACAATGGGGTATGTCACTGTGCTGGCACTATAGCAGTGACATATCTGGGGTACAGCTGAACACATTTCACAGGTTACTATACTGGTTATTGCCTGTGCCACATGGACAGGTGGCCCTCTGAGGCATGTATACCCTGCAACCTGATGTAGACCCATCCACGTACATGCACACTGTTACTTGCCAACACTGGGACTAGACCCCTACCTAGCAATGTCATGATACTGACGTGTGTGGCTTACATTGCACACACTGCACAGAGTTTAGGGTGAGATGTGTCCCAGGTTACATGGTACATGCAGAACATCCCCTGGCATGTACAGTATGCTAATGGGGGATGTAATTGGTATATTTGGATGATATGTAGCGTGGCATACTGCCATATACACATTTACAGACACATAACAGCCAGACACACATCTGAGATACCAGGGCCTATCACTGCTAACTACCTTGACCAGTGTGTTACAGGTAGGATGCACACCACATGCCTAACTGGCTTGGATTGTGGTAACAGTTACCTGTATGATTGATGGTGACAGTGGTAACCATAACGTGGCACATGGCACATATACCTGGTGAACGTGGTGTAATAGTGTACACAGCACCCACATCCCCCACTGGATATTATACTCCCTGAAACCCATAATGACACTCTGCCATACCCACCATCACACATTGGCCATGACTGCAATACAACCCATAGTATATCCCAACATTGGTACTACAGGGATATGCATCTCATGCACATGCCACATGCATAGTAGGGCATCAATCAGGCATAGGTTGCCTGTACATATCCCAACTGGATACCTGTCATCTGCACATATGTACAGGGGCTGACAGTCATCAGCTTGGCAGGTAGCTATGCAGTAGCATGAGTGCGTTGACAGACCAATAAGGGGTATATACTGTGACACAGCTCACACACCAGGGATACGACAGGGAATCGTCAGTGTTCAGCCATGCTCGCAGGTGTGTCTGTTGTCAGTACTACATTAAGCACTCTGCTCTTGCCTGGGTTAGCACTGTCAACAGTAGTACTGCCATGATACACTACATGTCAGTGTAAAAGCACGTGCCTGGGTTACTACACCTGTATGTCACACATTCACATGGATAACAGTGCTGTACAGGTCTCATATATGTCTGCGTCCCACACATGACACTCACACCCCTTGCTACTGTAATAGGTACATGGTATTACATACACTTATTACAGGTTATCAGACTGGGTTGTGTGCCCTGGTTACCAGGGCTAAGCTATACTTAGCAAGTATCAGCATTGCTGCAATATAACAGCTAAGCTGATTTGTGCACTGGTAAGCACTGCCGACACTGTGTAAGTGCCCGTACATTTACTCATAGCTTAGCAATGCTTAACTTCTTGCAAACCTGCACAAACGCACTTAAAGCTGCTCAAAACTGCCTTAACCACTCTGTATCCGACAGTCCTTGTTCTGCCAGGCAACAAAATGAACAGCCCTTGCAGGTCTTGAACCCAGGACCCTTTACACTGAAGTCATAGCACTTAACCACTATGCCATGACCAATGTGGAGGCAGCTGTTGTTTTACCAATATAGCACTCAATACACATATTGAGTAGTCTTGAACAATTGCCTTTACTTCCTATATTGTGTAGTCCTTGTTATTAATATACCTGTTGCATCACATATGTTGTTTTATCATAATGTACACATAGCAGATATATACGGTGAGATACATGTGGGAGGGTATACACAACCGTGACATTTACTCATGACAGGAATATGGTTGTATACATATCATAGGTGTATATATGTCTACATGTCTACATGTACATATACATGTATACTCATACATATGTCTGTATAGTGCTGCATATATATGGCCATGTGTACATCTCTTCATATGTACATATGTACACACACATATATATATATATATATATATATATATATATATATATATATATATATATATATATATATATATATATACATATATGTATATATACATATGTGTATATATAGGTATACGTATATGTACATATAGATATACGTGTATATAGCTATATATGTATGCACATCCTATGGGTACAGATATGCCTTGTTATGTTGGTATATATAAATATATAGATATCTACAACTATATGTGCATACATATCTATTCTGGATATCTACAACTATATGTGCATACATATCTATTCTGATATACCTACTACTGTCAATATATCTGTAGATATCCATATGTATATGTGCATATGTATCACTATCTGTATATGTGTAGACATATATTGCTCTGTACATCTATATATCTGGGTGCATATATGTATATCTATGTACATATACATACCTATCTATATATGTCGATATGTATATGTGTAATCATATATATATATATAGATATCTGGATAATTATATGTACATATATTTTCATCATATGTCTTGGACATGGAGTGTAGCCCTACCCCAGCCCCTATAGTCTCAACTTCATAGTGCAAGGGGATGTCAGGTATGTATAGCAGGTATATTAGTAGACTATTACTACTGTAATTGGGATTATCTTCACAGACATGGTGTGTGTGAGAGGTCACATCTGCTTTTCACATGTGTGCCATTGGCTACTGACAGACATCCTAAGGACATCATAATAAAGTACTGCTGCTAGCATGTAATGCCCCTGTGGACTGCAGCAGAGATATTGGCCAATATATGTGGACATTCTGACACACTCTGTAGAGTCCAGAGGTATACACAGAACCCCTTAGTGCAAAACATGTGTACCATGCCTGACAATATGGATGTTAACAGCCATGTAGATGGGTATAACACATAACGACTGGTATACATATGCCACCATAGGTTATGCATTCACACACCCCTGTCTGGTCTCACACATAATAACCACTGGTACAGAGGTGCCATGGCTACATACTACCCACTAGATATTGACATACATCTGTACAGCATCCCATTGCTCTGTCTGACATACATGATTGTTAAGGGAGGCCCAGCAGCAGTACATCTGGCAAGTATCTGCACATGACATCTCACTGGGTATGTAGACTAAGCTGCTAGGCATGTAACAATGCACTGTGCAGGCTACAGGCAGACTGGCTCAACACTGATCTACATCTCCTATGGGTGGATGCACCTGTACCTACATATATAGCAGGCTCTACAGGCATGTCACAGCACAGAGTAAGATACACCTGTGTAAAAGTGCATACCCACAACCAATGTGAACACAGCCACAGCTACATATGGTAAGCTAGCATAATATTACAATATATGGACTATCTGTTCAACACCATCCTCATATGTGCCACTCACAGACTAACCCTACATATACTGGGCTGCTACACAGTTTGGTCTGATGGCTGTCTGTGGTATGGGACATGTGTGTGTATAGTCCTACAAACATGTAAGCCAATACGGTAACATACAGTGGAGCAGCATGTAACATCAGATAGGACGGGATCTAGAACAATGACATCTACCACAGTCTGTAAACAGGCTAAAGTACATTTAACAATACACACACTGTTGACATTCACCATAAGTACACAGACCTCAGTACTGTACAAACAACCACAGAATGTCCGGTTATGTCATCAAATATAACCCCTACTGTACATAACGTCTAGCAGTCTGATATCTCACTGGCTTGTTATCAGATATGATGACACTAATGATGGTGTACAACACATATGCACCTCTTAATGCACAACATATGTACAAAGGTTGACAGAGTTGTGGCTCGAAGCACATACACAGGGCCAATAGTGACATGTTGCGGTGATAACCTCATACATTTACTGTTGTAACAGGGTTTGTTGCAACATATGTCCTATGAGGGATATGAAGTCAGTAACTGTCACAGCTTTCACCATCTACAGACTGCAATCCTCACACTACCTTCTGTAGTTCACAGATAGATGCTCTGTGGGTAACACATGAAACCAAAGGCACAAAACACTGCCCAGTCTGCAGATGACCCTACAGATGGGGATTCCTCATAAACATAGAACTGACATGGCAGGTATTAAAACATGTAGGACAGCCATATCCACACACACACTGTTAAATTAACATTACCCCAAATGCAGTATAGCAGCATTTACAGTCTATAGTCCAGTCAGACACACCCCCCTCCTGTGTGTTTCCCTGTTTCCACAGTGTATGTTGTCAGAGGTAAATCCCCAATCCATCTGAGATGATGTTTGCCGAACAACAGATCTAGTTCCTGCTCACAGTGAATGAAAATGGCCAACACCAACATGATGTTCCTAGATATTGGAGTGTGTTTCCATGCAATTGGCTATGGGAATGTTACCACAGCTGTTCCACATGCAATCAGCTAGGGGAGGGCTGCAGTTTGTGCAGAGGCCACCAGCTGATCATGAGCATCACCTAAAATACACATGCTGCTGCTGCTGCCTAAGCAAAGAAGGTGTAGATCTCCACATCCACCAGAGAGGGAGTGAGAGAGGCAGACAGAGGCAAAGACAAGTCAGGGAGGGGTGGGAGAGTAAAACTTAAGCATGTTTGTGTCACACACCTACCAACACAGGTATCAAACCACTGACAACTATGTAGTGCTATCACATTTCTATGCAGTTATTGGATGCGTCACATAGATTACATGTTGTGAAGCCCTCAGAACGTATATGCGATGGTGAGTGACATCTGCGACAGGGATATGGTAGCTATATGGTAGGTGTAGTACATGTGCCTGTCTGCATGAACAGGTGCATGTGTCAACACAGCTACATTCTCACAAGGACGCACACACATCAACACACTTGTCAGGGCCAGGAATACAACCCATCACTAGTGAGATTGCTACAGCACATTACTGTGCAGGTATCACATGCACCACAGGGGTCATACAGAGCTGATATGGGCAAAGGGTATGGGGAGGTGTCTGACATCAGACAGCATGCTTCAGTATGCCAATGGGGGATGTAGTGAGTGTGGATGTGATCATATGCATCATACAACACACACACAAACACACAGGGTGCCAGTACTGACATGCATGGGTGCATTTCTGCACAGGTGTGCAGTGGTCAACTGTGCCAGACAGCTATACAAGGGTAGGTGATGGATATACGTTGGCATCAGGTGACATGACAATGGTCAGGATTGTGGCTCAGGGCTGTAGTTTCTGCATTTGCCCACACAGGTAGGTATTGTATCCCCATCCAGTCACCTGAGTGACTATTGTGTGTGGCCAATGCTGAGCATCGCTTGCCATGTATGTGTTCCTTAGTCCATAACATGGACGGTGTCTGGGATGTGCACATCTCCCACATGCATGTACAGTGACATGTGGAACTGTACCTGGGGTGTCTGGCCCATGTTGTGTACACAGATTATCATCAGATGTGCCAGTCTTGGCCACCTGTGTCGGGAACTGGTAATGGACAGCAGGTTTACCCTGCAAGTACATTGATAGCATGCTAACAGCATTCCCTGGTGTCAGTGGCATCTGTCCATACAGGGCATGTTTTCAGGCATGGTATGTCCTTTGTGCGTCACATGTGATGGCACCACAGGTGTTGCAGGTGTCCAGTGGGGAACATGGGGAAGGTGCACTGTCTACATGTACATGCCTATTGGACAGATGGACAGGGTGCCATGCCCTCTGTAGCCCACTGCAATCACTCCATAGTTACTATCAGTGGCCAATATGCAGTGTACTACCCACATATTGACTGTTGCCTAGGCATGTGTGTGTGTGTGTGTGTGTGTGTGTGTGTGTGTGTGTGTGTGTGTGTATGAGACATGGGTTGAGATCGTGCTCTGGGTAATACTGGGGTATTGCCCGGCCTTGATGTCACGTATGGGTATGGATTTGCACCCCAGCCTCTCAGCTATTTCACATCTGTTATCCCTGCACAGTGGACATTGTGATATATACTAGGAACACCATGAAAGAAATTTGTAATACCCGATCCACATTGGGCCCAGGTGTCACACACGCAAACCCAACACCACACAGGATACGAGTTACTAACACACACACCTGTTATGTCTGGGAGTAGAACCCCTACAAAACTAGTTTATTACACTACAGCACTGCACAGGTATAGTACACTCCACAGAGATTACTGGAGTACCTTTTCCTCAAAGGTGTATATCACATTAGATGACATCAGCAGGATTGGCAAAGCAGAGAGAACATTTGAATTGTAGTGAATGTGGCTAGGATAAAATGCATTGCTCCCTACACAGACAGTGACATACACACAAAATGTCCACAACCGACATGTGTGGGTATAGAACCCCTAACAGAGGTTGATATCATACTACAGCATGGAGCTGTTATAGGACACACCACAGGGCTTACTAGAGAACTTTTTCCCCAAAGGTGTATTTCGCAATGAATGACATCAGCAGGATTGCTAAAGTAGGGCATTTAAAATGTACTGTGTGTGACTACCCTAAAATGCATTGCTCTCTACACAGACATTGAAACATCCAGAACTGCCATGGGTGGGAATAGAACCCTACCAGAGTTCTATGTCACACTACAGCAGTACACAGTTACAGGATGCACCATGGAGATTACCAAGCTGCAACCTTCCCAGAGGTGTATTTCAAGGTGGATGACATCAGCAGCCTTGCCAAAGTTGAGCATTTGAATTGTAGGGAGTGTGACTACCTTAAAAAGCATTGCTGTCTACACAGAGTCAGACAGACACACACTGGCCAAGTCAGGGATTAGAACAGCTACCTAACTAATGTATCACACTACAACAGCACTCAGTTACTGGAAGCGCTACGGAGATTACTGGGCTATAACCTTCCCAGAGGTGTATTTCTAGGTGGATGACATCAGCAGCCTTACCAAAGTTGAGCATTTGAATAGTAGGGAGTGTGACTACCCTAAAAAGCATTACTCTCTACACAGACAGACACACACACAAACTTGTCAAGTTTGGGATTAAAACAGCTACCTAACTAATTGATTACACTACAGCAGTATGCAGTTACAGGACACACTATAGGTATTACTGGGCTACAACCTTCCCAGAGGTGTATTTCTAGGTGGATGACATCAGCAGCCTTGCCAAAGTTGAGCATTTGAATTGTAGGGAGTGTGACTACCCTAAAAAGCATTAGCCTCTACACAGACAGAAAGACACACACAAACACACAGTTGCCATGTCTGGGATTTGAACTCCAACCTAACTATTTTATCACACTACAGCAGTACAAAGCTATGGGACATGCCACGGACATTACTGGGCTACAACTCTCCCAAAGGTGTATTTCACAGTGGATGACCTCAAGCAGGCTTGTCATAGTAGGGCTATGGGGAGGGCAGTGTGTGTGCATGGGCCATAACCCATTCATCTAGAGGTTGACAGGCCATATGTGGGCACACACAGGGTCATATTTCACAGGTACGTGTATACAGCTGCTAGATGACTACTTCCTTGTACAGTCATGTTGCACAGCTGGCACGTGCACCTAATAGTCTCTAATGCTGACAGATACTGGTGGCTAGTATCTGCAGTGACATCTGACCCTCATGTGGTTGGGGCCCATTGGCTGTGTGCTGGGTGGGACAGGTCTGGATGGCTCTTTGTCACAGTCACCCTCTTCCACACATCTATGTACGTCTACCTTTGGCTTATTATAGTGTGTTGTCCTTGCATATATGTCTGTATTCCTATCCACTCTGTGTGCAAGGCATGAGTGGTGCATATTGACGAGTGTCTGCACTAATAACTGCAACTGCCAGATATGTCTGGTCCACTGGTGTTTGCAGACATGGCCTTCATGTGTTTAAGTGTATGAGCATGCCCAGTATGACCTTTCAGTATGTTGTTGACTGACATTGCCTTAATTTCTCTGTGTGTGAGCATGCCCAGTATGCCCATCTGTATTTAATGTGTGGATCGAGTCCAGGTAGTTTGTACTGAAGTGCTGACCTTTGTGTTGTAGACCAACAGGTGGCATGCTGTTTCTGCAGGGTATCCATGAAGCATTTGCCATTGACTGTTCCTATATTTCTGCATAGGATGGAGGGGCTCAGCTGACTATTTCTACATTTCTACATAGGACTGGGGGAGCACACCTGACTGTTAGTACATTTCTACATTGGAAGGGGGGGCACACCTGACTATTTCTACACATGATTGCGGGGAACACCTGACTGTTATTACATTACTACATAGGGTGGGGGGCACACCTGTCTATTTTTACATTTCTACACAGGGTTGGGGGGCACACCTGACTGTTATTACATTACTACATAGGGTGGGGGGGCTCACCTGACTATTTTTACATTTCTACACAGGATGGGGGGCACACTTGACTGTTTTTACATTGCTAAATGGGGGGGGGGGCAAACCTGTCTATTTCTACATTTCTACCCAGGGTTGGGAGGCCACACCTGACTGTTATTACATTACTACATAGGGTGGGGGCTCACCTGACTATTTCTACATTTCTACACAGGATAGGGGGCACACCTGACTGTTCTTACATGACTACATGGGGGGGGCACACCTATCTATTTCTACACCACAGGGTTGGGGAGCACAGCTGACTGTTATTAGATTACTACGTAGGATGGGGGGAGGTGCACCTGTCTATTTCTACATTTCTACACAGGATTGGGGGGGCACACCTGACTGTTATTACATTACTACATAGGATGGGGGGGGCACACCTGACACTTGTACACATTTGCTGTGACTGTACTTGTATGTGAGGTACTCCATTTCATTCTGTATTCTTACCTATCATGCTGACTAGGGGCATACCAGTGTACTACAGATTGTAGCTTTGGATGCCCTACATATTAGTGCCTGACTTTCTACCTTTCAGAACTAACATCTCACTGCCTGACCTGCTGTAGTCTGTCTGTGTAGGCCTGGGGGAGGTTAACCATAGCCGTCATTCAATGGCCATAGCACAGGCTCTGTTTGGGTTTGTCTACACCTGTCCTGTTGGCTGAGACTGTTGGGTATGTGAACTGCCCTGACTGGCATGTGTGGGTCATATGGACAAACATGTCGCTCAGCACATTTCCTGCAGTGGGTTTTGTCACCCTGTGTAGTACTGGCTACTATGGTGACTCCAGTATGTGTTACAGATGTCATGGTGTCACTATGGGTGTCTACTGTCTGCTGTCATATAATTCAGCCACCCTGTTCCCTTGTATGCTCACATCCATACCATAGATACAGGTAACGACACATTCTACTCCATTTGGCAATTGGTAGGTTGATTGATTTACCTTGAGGGTGTGCCAGACTTGCAGATGGCGCTGGAGGGCTGCCTATGTTGGATGCACATAGTACAGTCCCTATACATGGTTGAGCACAGGTAGTGTCATGTTTAGCATCCCTTTTACTGTATGTGCAAGTCAGAGAGAGGTGTCATTCCCTTGGTCCCTACTGTGCAGTGTATGTGCTATGCGTTGTCTCTTTGCCGCAGCCTCAGCATACTAGGCATGCCTCCATCTGCCTACTGGGGCAGGCTCAGGTTGTTCCTCCAAGTCACTCTGTGCCTGTGCAGGCCTTGGCATTGGTGGGGGGCTGTGTGGCCCTGCCCCATGCTGTTCCTGCTGCAGCTGTTTCCACAGGATCATATTGTGTAGCATGGCACATACCATAACAATTTGGGTACATGTAGCTGGTGAGTACTGCAAAGCTCCACTGGATGTGTCCAGACACTGGAACTGTGACCTTAGCATCCCAAACACATGCTCTATTATAAGTCTGGTCTGTGCGTGTGCCTCATTATGGGGTTCTTGTTCAGGTGTGGGTGCATTTGTGCTGGGTGTCTTCAGCCACGGCTCCAGTGTGCCACCAGCATCCCCCACTAGGTCACCGTAGGGGATGTCTCCATTGGCAAATCTCTGGTTCAGCTGCATCAGATGCCATATGTGGGAATCATCATAGCTTCCAGGGCAGCCAGCAAGCACATTCATTATAATGCCCTGGGCATCACATGCAACCTGGCAGTTGATGAAGGGGATGCCCCTACAGTTGATGTGGTGCTTTGATGCATATGTGTGTGCAGTCTATAGCACCCACTACCTCAGAGTATTCTGTTATTTGGTGGAAGAGACGCCTGTTGCTGGGCAATACCTCACGGGTGTTGAGGAAATATACGTGCTCACTGGCATGTGCTGACATGGCATCCAGGAACTGGTGGAATACTCTGGATGCTGATGTCTGTGAGATCCCCATGATATCTCCAGTTGAGCTTTGGGTGGTACCTGTGGCTACTATTCCTAGGCCTACACATTTGGTGTGTCAAGCATGGCTGGCACAGCTTAACAATTTGCTGTAGGAGGTCTCTGTCCACCCTACAGTGCTCCACTATCTCCAGCTCATGTAGCCCCTGGTAGGTTACCCTGGGTCTTTACAATCTTCTCAGTCTCCTCACGGTGGGTTAACCAGCAGCATTCACATCCTCACCACCCTCAGCCTCTTGCATATGTTGTTCTATGTTGCCTGCTGCATCCCTTCTCATTTTGTAGGTTTATTTGTTAAAATGTTTCCGCTTGTATACAACAGTGGTGTAGAGTGTAGGAAAAAACAGAGGGGAAGGTGTTTGCATAGTTTATAGTAGTGTTATGGGCTGGGCTGGTCTGCTGCCAGTGTAATTGGCTGATTCTGATGCATTTCACCTGCCAGCTAAGCTAGTTCTCCATGATTACCTTCCTACTGCTGTTTTCCCTTCCCATTGCCTTCCTGTTTAAGCCCAGGTGCGCGCCGCACAAGCACAGTGCTGAAATGTGCACATTGCTGCTATTTTCTGGTTTAACTTCTTTTTTCTTCCTGTAAAACCTGGTGCGCAGCGCGCATACCTGCTTAGGCTTTGTAAAGAGTGCTAAGCAGGTTTGGACACACCCCCTAGCTTAGCTGTGCTAAGCTAGGAGCAAACCCGAGCCACAGGGCTCCAATCTGCTTACAGTATGCCTGAAACACTCCCCCATGATATCACCTAACTCCTAGGCTTGCACCAAGCTATTCCTACTCTTACACTGTTGGGACCTGGTTCACATGCTGGGAAAAACTGGGATTCACTATCCTTCCCCTCATTTGCATAGGATTGCCTCTAATGCATAGTTACATATCTCACACTGAGCCTCCCCCCTTAGCAACCATTACTCACTGGCCATGTTGTCTTCTGCCTGCCATTGACTTGCATGGCAGAATACTGATGTTAGTTAGAATGCTTAATTTAGGTTTATTTTGTTATTTTCCCCCGATCCCATTTGCATGCCGCTGCCCTACGCTTAAACAGCCGAGATCGGCTAAAAAAAAAATAAAAGTTGATTTTTGTATTTTTTTTAATGTTTACAATGGCAATGGCCTTAAACTTGGCCATTGGTATGCTTACTACATGATATTCAGCCTTTATTCGGATCTGTCACAGCTCCGTTTTGGATTTTGCAAAAATGTGCTCAGTTACTAACGTATTTCCTTTATATATATCCATCCATCCATCCATCCAGGGCGGTAACGGTGGTGCAGTGGTTAGCATTGTCACTTTACAGCAAGAGGTTTTCTGGTTCGATCCTCAGCTAGGATGCCTTCTGTGTGGAGTTTGCATGTCCTCACTGTGGTTGTGTGGGTTTCCTCTGAGTGCTCTGGTTTCTTCCCAAAGACATACTGTAGGTGGATTGGACACTCTAAAATTGGCCCTGTGTGTGTGCCTTCTGTGGAAGGTTGGGTGCTGGGCTGGCAACTTGACACTGTAAAACTCCACTGTCAGTCATGAGTAGACAGGTGATCTGCTGTGGTGACCCCTAACTGGGAAAAGCTGAAAGAAGATATCCATCCACAACCCCATTTTTGCACATAAGATCAGGGTGTCTCTTTAATAGGGCAATCATCTATAGCCAAGGTTTACACCACTGGGTGGATAGCCCTGCCATGGCAGGTCTTCAACACAACAAACTGGCACACACACTTATGGCCAGTTTAGAGTCTCCAATACATCTACTGTATGTCTTTGCCATGTGGGAGGAAACCGGAGCATGGAGAATGGAACTGGGGTACCTCTTGCTGTGAGGTGACAATACTATCCACTTTGCAGCTGTGTCACTATATAGATAGACAGATTAGATAGATAGATAGATAGATAGATAGATAGATAGATAGATAGATAGATAGATAGATAGATAGCATTCTGCTACTTTTGTAAAATAGTGCTTTGGTCGACATCTGTTTATTTGACACAGTTTGGTCAGCTAAACAGATGGTCAACACCTGCTGACAAGAGTTGCAGATTGGATGATTCTTGGGGTTGGTAAATTTTCCCACTCCCCAAGAATTATGTGATCTTGGAGTTAGCTTATATAATTAGCAGGGGTGTTGCGGGTACAGTCCCCCAATAGTGGGTGGAGGGGACTTGCCCCCTGCAAAAAACAATGTTTTCTTTAGTTTTTTAGTTTTTAGGTTTTGCATGCACCAAGACTGATGCTCAAAACATGTGTAGTAGTGTGTCAACATGCACAATTTTAATCATGTGTTGTCAAAATTATGCATTTCAATATTAGTGCTGTTTGACAAACTTAAAAAAGTCCACATAGATATATATATAGATATATAATCTGTGTGCTACCTTTTTAATATTTCTTTTCGTTATGCTACAGGTATCTGTTTTAATATGTTACTGGGTATTTCTATGAATGACAGATTAAGATTGTTTTGGTATACACTATTTGATGGGGTTGTTTGGGTGATCACATGTTTTTTATTTGTTATTTTTATGAATAAATGGCTGAATTCTGCAACATTAATAATGCAATTTTTAGTGAAACCCATGGTCTGCTGTGGACACAACTGTTGAAGTATAGCAAAGTTGTATGATATTATACTCACTTAGCTTGATTTGTACTGATTTTTGATGATTGTGGTGATATTGTTTCATGTACTTTGCTTGGACTGTGCATCATTTGTGTGTGTATATCAACAGATAGACAGATTTACAAACAGATATTCATTTATTTTTTATTTGTTCTCACTTGAACCTCCCCCCCATTACCTTAAATCATACTACTACTGCTATACAACCTCTACACTTATTGGTTCAGTTATTATAGAACCAGCCCTTAACACTAATACTTTTCATCTTATCTAGTATTTCCATTTCCACTCAGTATCTATGCATTTAATTATAATTATAAGCTAAGCTGTCTGTAGGGTGGCCGCGGTGGTGCAGCGGTTAATGTTGCCACCTCACAGCAAGCGGTTCTCCAGTTTGAGTCTCAGCTGGGGTGCCTTCTGTGCAGAGTCTGTATGCCCTCCCTGTGGTTGGGTGGGTGTCCTCCGGGTGCTCCAGTTTCCTCCCACATCCCAAAGACATGCTGTAGATGGATTGGGTACTCTATATTGGCCCTAGGCATGAGTGCGTGTGCCTTCTGTGGAAGGTTGGGTGCCAGGCTGGCAACTTGAAACTGAAAAACTCTACTGCCAATCATGAGCGGACAGGTGATCTTCTATGGTGACCCCTAACCGGGAGAAGATAACCTAAGTTCTCTGTAATGCATCTTCTGTTTCTGCAAACATTCTGTAACTTGGCCAGTCATCTCATCTGGTCAATATGGAAGTTCATTCCATATTTACCTGCTCTGTTACCAGCCTTATAGCACTTGGGGTTATTAAGCAGAGGGAAAACTGCATTATGCTCATCAGCAACCAGCTTTGGCTAGGTCAGCATAATATGATCTGTGAGAGGTTTAATTATATTGACAACCTGGATCCCTCCTTCTAACCAAATCAGGTTGCTGTTGAGTTTCACAGCTCTCCAGCCATACCTCTGCATGAATGTATCACAGCATCATGTGTCGAGGTTGTCAAGCAATCACACCCCAAGCCTCATAGGATCATACCAAGAAAGCCTCAGCTGTAAATAAATGACACATCGTTACCTTACATTCAGGGGCAGATTATAATAGGGGTTGATCAGGCAGTTGCCTGGCACCCACAGCTTGGGGGGCTATGGTCAGCTAAGAAAATAATTTTAAAAGTTTTGTTATGTTCAGTACTGCTAAATCATTTTAATCATACCTCTCAACCTCTTAGAGCAAAAAATCTGGACAAAGCCTAAAATGATGGGAGTCAGTTAGGGGCAGATTTTAAATATTGCTCTTACAAACTTAAAACATTGATAGAATAATAGGTTTTGCATTAGCATGAATTTTCTGAAGGATGTGGAGTATTAAACTCAAATGTTTGTCATTATTTAATGACTTCAATCCTCAGCTATTTGACAGAAAGGTGCAGATTTTAGGAGGAACACACCAAAAATATGAGGCAAAAATCTAGACATTCTGTGGAAGTCTGTACAGTTGAGAGGTATGGTTTTAATGTGTTGAAGATACCAAGGAATTGATTTAAATCTAGTTTAAGAAAGTGCTGCATGACAGACACCTTGACTATTTACCTTTATATGCACAAAATGCCTGTCATTTATACATGTGCAGCACAGACAAGTGAAGATCTTCAATTTATGCATTGTATTTGTTTATCCTTCTAAGTAAGGAAATGTTTCTTAACTTAAAAGAATGCATAAATAAATGTCTGTAGAAACTCTATCAAAGGTGCTGCAGGCTTCTGTTTGTTGTTTTTCCATGACTGATGCTTCATTGGGATGGCAATGAGTATATTAAATAGTGTACGCTGATAGTTGTGGCTGTGCAATGTCACAAAATGCAACAATAAGTGCCTGTAATGTCACATAAATAAGTTTTTTTAAATATGCTGACAGACATCCAGATATTGGAAGAGCTAGCTGTGTTGTAGTCAGTTTAAAGTCTGTCATTAACAGCTAGAGTGTATTTGTGTGAAGCAAACTGCCATATTTACTTTTTTAATATGCAAAACAACTCGTGTATTTCAATTGCCCAGTTTAATGTTTGACATTATGGGCAACTGTGCATTTGTGGCAAATAAAATGGAGTATTTACTCACTTTTTATATGTTGGTAAACAACCTGAATGAGGGATGGGCTAGGTTTTTATTGATAAAAGCAGCTTGCTCTCTTTAGGTGCTCAACTTTAAGTCTGACAACAAGAGCTAGTGAGCATTTCTGTGAAATAAATTAGAAGAATTACTTTTTTTAATATGCTGGCAGTCATCCAGATGTGGGAGCTAGTAGTACCATGGATGAAAGTTACTTTCCCTCTTCATTGCTCAGTTTAAAGTCCGGCAGTAAGTGCTAGTTTACATCTGAGCAAAGTAAACTAGAATGAAGACATTTCCTAAATATGCTGGCAGGCAACCTGATGAGAGGAGTTGCTGTATTTAGGCTATAAGCAGCCTCTCTCTTCATTTGTCAAGTTTAACATCTGCTATTAAGGTCTAGTGTGCCTTTGAGTGAAATAAATTGGTATATTTACTCTTTTTTATATGCTGGTAGGCAGACAGTTAAGGGGAAGGGCTGGTTGTGCTGTAGATGAAAGTAAATTGCCCTCTTCAGTTGTTCAATTTGAAGTTTATCATTAAGGCCTAATGTGTGTTTATGTGAAATAGATTGGAATATTTATTCTTTTTTAATATGCTGGCAGGCAACTAGATTATGGAGTGTGCATGCTATCTGTGTTGTCGATGAGAACAATGTGATCTCGTTATTTGCTCATTTTTGAGGGCCAGTTTGCATTTTTTGATATATGTTGGAATACTTACTTTCAGGCCAATATTTGTGTGAAACTAATTAGAAACTACCCCTAATTTTGCAAAAGCCCTAGTATTTGCCTAATCTTTTGATTGGCAACCTACCCTCTTGTTCTTTTCTCTGCATACAGTCAAGCTTTACAGGATTAGGACACAAGAATATTTATTCCCTGGGTGCAGCTTGTATGAAACCAAACTGAAACACTTCCTTACCTGGCAGAATGTCTTTGCCTTTGCCTCATATTTCCATGCCTCATACAATTTGTGGTTTTCTGACAAATCATTAAGGAATTCAGTCACTAAATTGAGCAGGGCTGGCTGTGGGTGAAATTAATGCAGCCTCCTGTCATTTGCTCAGCTTGCAATCTGACTTTATAAAACTAGTGAGCATTGGTATATAATAGGTTGGAGTATTTACTGTCTGGATATTGTTTGTGTGAAATCAAGATGAAACCATTCCTGGTTTTGCAAAATGTCCCAGATTTTGTCTAATTTTGATCATCATGAACTTTGTGTTTTTCTGGCACATCACTAAGGACTACAACTCATTAAATAACAAACACTTGAGTTACAGATTTCATACCCTTTATAAAATCCCTTTAAATGTAAAACATGTTAATATAGTAACTTTATGAGCATATAAGAGCAATAGTTAAAATCTGTCCCTGATTTTGGGCCTTTGTCCCTCATTCTAGTGCTAAGAAGTTTAGCAGCATTATTTTTCATCACATCAGATAAGGTATACACAGCAATGTGGCTATAACTGCTGGGGGCTGTTTGTGGATGAAGGAAGGTTACTTTCTTGTTATATTCTCTGTTAACCATCTGCCTTTACAGGATACATGCATTTATGAGAAATAATCTAGAATACTTGTGGGCTGGCTATTATTTATGTGAAACAGAGATGAACTCATATAGCTCTGAACTGTTTCTGTGTTTACCAAATTTCCTGATTATGCCTCATATTTTTTGTAATTGTTGCTTTCTTACAAATTGTGGAAGATTGAAGTCACTAAATAATGACAAAATTCTGAGTTTCAGACTTTATGATCTTCAGATAACACATCCTAATGAAAAAACGTTTTTCTATCAACTAAGCATTTAACAACAATATTTAATTAACTCGTTAAGACCTATGTGGTGTGGAATGATGCACCTTTTAATGTCTGCCCACATCTTTGCATTCCAGAGCATTTTCTGAAAGATCAGCTTAAAAAATAATATAATCAAGGCTTTTCTACTGTGGGACAGCCTAGATTAACAATCTTAGTGTCATTTTATTAATAAAGCCTTGCCCTTTCTATTTCTGCCTATTATAAGGTGGCAAGCCAATCAGTTAAAAGGTGAGATACAAGAAAGGTCTGGACACCATAAGGAGATATGGGTGTTAACTGAAAGTATACAAAAAAGGTACTATAGAATCAAATGAGTTCAAATATGTCACTTATTCTGTGCCTTGACCCTCATTATTATTTTTTTCTTGTTCAAACCCAACTCTGGTTCTAAAAGGTTGAGCAGTACTATTTTTTATACCACAATCAGGTGAAGTGTACACAACAAAGTGGCTATAAGTGCTGGGTGAGTGTGCATATTGTCTGTTAACAAAAGTACCTTAAGTTCTTGTCATTTGATCAGTTTAAACAGTATGGCTTTGCAGGACTAGTATGCATTTATGTGAAATAAGTTAGAATACTTGGACTGCTTTGTGTTTGTGAGAAACAAACCTGAAGAACATTACTGTGTCTGCAATGATTATTTTTACCACAATCAGATGTCTGAGGTGTACACAGTCAACAATAGAGCTATGATTGCTGTGGACAAGGGTTGTCTGTGGATGAGAATGGCTTACCCTGCTGTCATGATCAATTTCAGCAGTCATTATTTTGGCTTTGTGGAACTAGTGCTCATTTGTGTAAATCAGGCTGGAATACTTTACTGTGGCCATTTTTCACATTTAAGGTGTACAAAGTCAAGTGACTTTAATTGATGGATATGGACATTTGTGGATTATACTGACAACTATTCAAATGGTCTTAAATCAACAAGACAAATACATAACATATGCATTTATGCATGATCCCCCAAAACATGTGGGGTGATGGGGGCCCATGTCATGAAAACTACTCAAGGGTCAAGGTATACTTAATCCACCACTGCCCATCTCATACTGTACACATATCATAAGGTCACATGTTTTAGGGAGTAACAAAGTTGCACACCATTAGCCATCCACTTCTACTAAATCTGTACACACACATGATAATGTCCTACTAATTGGTGATTATATCAATAGATGTACACATTCTCTACACCTATGTAGGGATGCTATGTAAAATCAGGAATTTAAAAGTACAAGTGTCATCAGTATTAAATATATGATTTTATAATGAATCAGTCTCTACTTTCCTTTTTATATCTGATAGATGACTACAAATTTGATCTTTAAATCTTTGATTAGTTTTTCCTACACTGAAAGTGGAACACAGTACAGATTCCTGTAACTCAACAAACACGCCTCCTTCTCCTTCTACTGCTTCTAAAACTATTGTGGATGCTAATATTGTTACAGTGCTAGATCCCATAGAGACACTAGCCTTTCAGCATAATTTTTTATACAACAAACAGGATCTGTTTCCCCTACCACCAAAAAGGAAGAGGAATCTCAGTCAATGATGTCAAAAGAAGAGCAACTCCACCAGGACACTACAGAAACAACAGCAGGTAAACTAAACTTGAACATTGTTTTTAATTTATCAGATTATTCTTTAAATGAAATTCAGCTTAATGTACTTAATAAAGGATTGACATTTGTCCTGACTGATAGCAGATATATTTCTCAACATTTGACAGAGTTTAAGCAGTTTATCAGGAAATTAAAATTGAAAATAGTTTTTTACTGAAATGAAGGTGGCAACAAAAATGTGTTGAGTAGTAGTAGAAAAGGATATTTATGAAATGTATAATAATAATTGCAAAAAAGGTTTTTATAATTTGCGGAGAGTGAAATATAAACCCATTCAGTCACTGTTTAATAATGAAAGCATTGTAGTAAAACCTGCCAATAAAGGAGGAGCTGTTGTAGTATTAAATAAGTCATATTATGTGAAATATATAATGCAAATGTTGGATTCATTTGACTACATGTGTATTAATGCTGCTGAAGCTAGAAAATCAGTGATGAAGTAAGTTTGCAAATTTTATGCATCCTAGAATATGAACGTATTAGTAAAGAGCTTTGTGATTATTTGTAGAAAAAGCAATTATCTCTGTTATCTATGGCATCCCAAACATACATAAATGCCAGATTAGACCACCTCTTCATCCTATAGTGTCTGCAAGGGGATGTGGTCATGGAACCAATCTCCAAGTACTTATGAATTAAAGAAAGTTTTAAATACATCTACTACTATAGTCAAAGATAGCGCTGACTTTTTTAGATCAGTTACATGAATGGACTAAAAATAATAGCATACCCACTTGTTACATGGTTACACTTGATGTAGATTCATTATTTACTTGTATTCCTAATGGTATAGATGTGAAATAGTATAATAATATATTCTACACCAACCATATCTACTAGATATTAATGTAGATCTGATTTGTGATATACTAAGAACTGGACTTGAAAATAATGTGTTTCTATTTCAAGAAAAATGTTATAAGCAGGTAATAGGTATTGCCATGGGCATGCCAGTGGCAAATACATATGCCAACATTGTTATGAACTCTCGGGAATTAGAAGGAATATTGTCTGAATCTAGAAATATTTTTCATAATAATGTAGCCTTTTATAAAATATTTGTGATGATCTTTTTGTTTTGTGAGATGATGCTTTAAGTGAACTAAATGAATATATCATGTATTTAGACACCACA
Organism: Protopterus annectens; assembly: GCF_019279795.1. Lineage (NCBI taxonomy): Eukaryota > Metazoa > Chordata > Ceratodontiformes > Protopteridae > Protopterus > Protopterus annectens. Next base: position 1,002,658,423 of record NC_056732.1, on the reverse strand, counting down.
GCGTCCTTTTTAAAATGTAAAAGAAATATGCAATATAGGAATATATATTATTTGGACATCACATTAAAAAGAACATCAGATGTTACTTGGATACAACACTGTTTAAGAAAGATGTAAAGAAATGTATTTATTTAGCCCATGATAGTATGCATCCTAATTTCATGTTTGGAAACATAGTTAAAACTCAGATGGCAAAAGCTAGTAGATTAAACACACAGATGGACAATTTAATAGAACAGTTGGAAGAAATGGCTGAGGATTTAAGTAATAGGGGATACCATAATAAACATATTCAACATATCAAAAATAAGATAGTAGAAGAAAGGGATACTACACATCCCCCTATCGATTATAATACCCCCAAAGGAAGAAAGAATCTATCTAAGGACACAAGCTGCAGATATATCTTAACTTATGATTAGAATACAAATAATATTAAGACCATAGTTAAACAATATTGGCCAATATTATCACAGGTACCTGAACTGAAGGATATAAGTATGACTAACCCAGATTTTAGTTATAAGAGACATACAACCCTAAAAAACAACACACACATACACACACACACACACACACACACACACACACACACACACACACACACATATATATATATATATATATATATATATGAATTAAAACTTCTCAGAACCATACGAAGTAATACTAAAGCTAAAAATACTGAATAAAATAACAAATAAAATAAAAAACTGTAGAGTGAATCAATGAATACACTGACACTGAACTGTTAATTAAGTTTTCGCTCTGTATTAGGTGAAAGAGCTTCGTCAGAATGAACTTGGAAATTCAGTTACAAATTCAAATATGAAATATTAAATCATGTGCACAAACAGACCAATGAGAATTACAGTATGAATTAACATAAAGAACATAGAAAGCCAATAGAAACTATGAACAGGGTTAGAGTGAAGAAAACTGAAAATGCTGAAAGAGAACTATGAACTAAATAAAACTATCTATAGATTAATACCATTTAAGAGCACATTTGATGTTGATACTATCATTTAAGCCAGGTAGTACATCTGAATTAAGCAGTAATTGCCATTTCATTTCTCTAATTTCAAGGAATAATTCCCAGTCACCAAAGAAACAGTCAACTTGTTCAAGGACCATAAAGTTAAACTTGACAAAATTAGAACAATAAATGCTGTGTTTGGCAAGAGCATTATTCATATTTTTATATCTGATAGCTGCTAAATGCTCTTTGATTCTATCTGACAGTCTTCTGGTGGTTTTGCCAACATAGAAGAAATTGCATGAGGAACAAACACCAGCATACACAACAGAGGAAGAATGGCAGTTAAATATCTTCTTAAAAGAGACTTTGTAATTGCAATGAGGAAATGTATAATCTGAACCAGTGTAGATGTAAGGGCAAACAACACATTTTTGACAGGTGAACATACCAGATGTGGAAGAAGGTATGTGTGCATCAGAAGTAAAGTAGGGAGGATCCTGTAAGGGCAAACAACACATTTTTGACAGGTGAACATACCAGATGTGGAAGAAGGTATGTGTGCATCAGAAGTAAAGTAGGGAGGATCCCTATTTTCAAAACACATGCGGATGGTTCTAGTCCTTTTGTAGGAAAATAGAGGTAAAGGGCCAACCGCAGACAACAAATGATGTGATTCTTTCAAAATGCTCCAATTATTAGTAATGATGTCCCTAATAAGGAACATGTCTCTAGAGATAGGTAAGGGGAAACTGAGTGTCATGTCAGATTTGCTAGAACCATCAGGAATGGTCTTGGGTGTGAAACCATGCAAAAGAATGGGTAAATGTAAAGAATATCTGTTGGAGAAAATTTCATCAAAAATGGAATTAATTAGAGTGGAGGGGTAGTTTCTTATAAGAAACATTTGTTTCAGCAGATTGGACTGAATGACAAACTCATTGTCATGACTGACTAGTCTAGAAATACGAATGAACTGACTACGAACAAGGTTTCTCTTCATAAAAAATGGGTGTGAGCTGCTAAAGTCCAATAGGTTGTTTCTGTAAGTGTCTTTCCTGTGAATAGTAGAGCATAATACTTTAGAAGTTGAGTAGTAAATTCTGGTGTCTAAAAAAGTGACATTATTCCCACAAGCTGAGATAATAAGGTTTAAAAAACCTATGCTGTGTTGTAGGTCTGAAATAAAAATATCCAAAGAAGTTTGGTTACCATGCCAGGAGAAAAAAATATCATCAATAAATCTTTTATATATCTGTACCAAATGGAAGTTGTGAATATGTTTGATATTTTCAAGTTCCCAAGTGCTAAGAACAATGTTTGCAAAAGAAGGAGCTAGGATAGAACCCATGGCCACCCCTTTAATTTGTTTGTAAATATGATTATTGAAGAAAAAGAAATTGTTGTTTAACACTATGTTAACCAAGGTGCATAAGGTGTCAATCTTTAGAGAGGAAAAATTAGTGTACTTGGTTAAGAAGGTCCTGAAATATTGTAAGCCTTCCAAATGTGGAATGTTAGTGTAAAGACCTTCAACATCTAAGGTGACAAAAATGCAATCATTTAAACAATCTTTGTGTAAAAATAAATCATTTAAAAAAGACCAAGAGTCCTTAAGGTAATAGGGGGTGGATTGTACTAATGGATTTAGTATGGAGTCCAAGAACTCTGCAATTTTTTCAGTTTTAGTTTTCTTGTTGGAGATAATGTGTCTAAAAGGTGGTTTAAGAGGGTTCTTGTGAATCTTGGGTATACCAAATAACTTACCAAGGTTAGGAGATGGTACTGACATGAACATGAATTCATCAAATGAAATTGCATTAATGGACAGCAAATGTCTTAAAGTTTTATCAATAATAGAAAAGTTTTTGTGAACAGATTTCATGTCAACTTTAACAAAAAAGTCATTGTTGCATAAAGTAGATTCAATTTCCTGAACATAAGTGTCTTGTTCCATGAGAACCAAACCATTGCCCTTATCCGCTCGCATAATGCGCAAGGATTTGTCTCTGGAGAATTCATTCAAAGATAGCTTTTCAGCTTGAGTCAAATTGAACCATTTGCATGTTTTATTGCTGTGGATTAAGTTCCTAATGTCTCTTTCACAGACTTTTAAAAAAGTAAGAATGGAAGTATTCAGTGTGGGGTTGTATAGACTTTTAGGTTTGAGTGTTGTAATATGGTTGGATCCATCAGAATCACTGCAGGAAGAACTGGAATCAGAGTCAGAGGAGACATCAGAATGTGTTGAAATTTTGTTGGTCGAAGGAGGGTCTGAATGAATAAGACGTAAGTTCAGTTTCCTTGCATAAAGCTTGAGGTCCAAAAGTAAATTAGGCAAGTGAGCACGTTGTGCTGGAATAAAGTTGAAGCCTTTTTGCAAAGTGTTTAATTGGGCATTTGAAAATGTGCGTGTTGTGAGATTGAAAATTGCAGGTGAAAGAATGTTAGAAAAGGAGGGTTTTAGGACCGGAGGGAACTCCGGGTAATTCTCATTGATGATGGTGTTCGGGACAGAGGTCTTTTGCTTGTGAGAGGATTGCGTGCATTTCCTTTGCCTCGAAAGGCAGGGAGGGCGGAGCTGTTCACAGGACGAGTTGTCGTGATGGTGGTTGGACGAGGGAACAAAAAATCTACTGCTGGAGATGTAGAAACAGGAGCGAGAAGAGGAGACTGAACAGGGGGCAGCAGAGCAGCCGCTCTAGGGACAGGAGGAGACAAAGAAATCAAAGGCAGAGGCTGAGCAACAATGCTGGAGGGAACAACATCAGAGGGAAGTGAAGAAGCAAGCACACAAGCAGGGGAAACTAGAGGCTGCTGGAAAGAGCGAGGGGAAATGGGAGGTACTGAAGAACCAGCAGTGGGAGGGTGAGGTAAGTCAGTCCGAGGGCTAGATCGGACAGCGTCTGCATAAGAAGGGAAATCAGTGGAACCAGCTGTGCGAGTGTTCGATGGAGCAGCACAGACATTAGAAGTAGACGAACTGCTTTCTCTGTTGTATCCCTTGCTTGCGAAGCGCGTTCGGTATCCATGGTTACTGTTGTTTTTGAATTTTTTAAACCTAGATGGAACAACTGATCGAGGAGACTGATTCTGATTAACAAACTTGTTTGGTTTGAAAATGGGATATGCAGAGTTGTTGTTGTAATGGAACAAATCTCTGTTAAGTTTGTTTTTCTTTCTTATATATACACACACACACAGAAAGCAAATTTATTCATCTGGTTAAGAACGATGTCTTCTGTTTATTTACATGCTTATGGAAACAGCAGTACTAAAGATTTAATATATATGGCAGAATGTACTGTGTCCCGCTTTCTATGTAGGAAAAACTAAACAAAGATTTAAAGATCAAATTTGTAGTCATCTATCAGATATAAAAAGGAAAGTAGAGACTGATTCATTAAATAAAAATCTAAATACTGATGACACTCATACTTTTAAATTCCTGATCTTACATACTGTCCCTACACATCATAGAGGAGGAGATAAGATTAATATAACAGAAAGACAAGAAAACAAATGGATTCTACGCTTTAGAGCTTTTTACACACGACGGCTGAATGAAGCATAAACATTAAAACCTGAAATGAAATATTTATGAAATCAAATGGAATCATTTTTATATTTTATTTATGTTTTAGAATAGTTTTTTATAATATATATGCATGTATTATTTTTTGCTGGTTTTAGCAGTCTTCTAATTGTATTATGAATGCTTAATTAATTGTTTCACCAATCAGCTTTTAGTTCTTTGGTATATATGTACTTTTTGACTTTATTTTTGATGTCTGTATCTTCTTGCCTGATGAAGCAGTTTTTACTGTGAAAGTTTGACTTGTGAAATAAACAGATTGGACATTTGTGGATACTCATGATTCTGGTGCATCTTTTTTATTTTATTGGTCTAGCTACTTGAGGTGCAACCAGATTTATTATCCAGGTGTCCTTTGTTTTGTTCCATACTGTAATTACCCCAGAACAAGTTTAACTGCCCTCTACATGATCAACAATTCTTCTGATGAACTTTTATTTTCTCTACTTCTCCTTATGTCACCTCTTAGCTCCACTCCCCTTTTATTTCCTCCCATCCTCCTTTCTTCTACCTTTCCTTTCTCCTCTGTTCACTTTCCTTACACACTTTTGCCTCTTCCACCTCTCTCGTTCTTTCTTTACTCTTTCTCTCTTCCCTCCATCCCATATTGCTCTATTAAATAACTGCTGTTTACCTTTCAAACCAACTTTCATTATTCATTCATGTAGTCACCTTGGATGTTTTATTTAAGGCCGTATCACACTATACTTCTTTTGTTGCATATAATAACAGTCTTATCCTGACAAGTTTTGTTCTGCACTATGTCATGTTATAATTGTACCCCTGTACTATGAATACGCTCAAGCAACATGTCAGAAAATTTGTAGCAGGTTTAGTCCATTCTATGTAAATTTTTAATGAACATCTTATGAACTTTGTATGTAATTTCTATAAATAATTTCTGTGTACTTGTTTTTGTTACTTTCTGGAGCTTTTCTCCCCAGGCCTCCACTGAAAATGGGCTACCTTGGCCCAGTGGACTTTCCTGGTAAACAAATGCCAACAAATAAATAAATAAATAATACCGCATCTATTGGTCCAAACAAGGTATCTGTCTGGCTAATAAATAGTGCCATACATGGTATGTCTGATCCCCTTCTAAACCTATTTATCTTAAGCTTCTCCACAGGCTGTGCTCCTAAAGCATGGAAAATGACCATTATGATGAACTACACAAGAGAGGCCCTACCTAGGACCCTAGTAACTACATACCCATCAGCTTAACAAGTCAAATATGAAAGGCAGTGGAATGCATCGTGTCAGAATTCTTCACTATGACATTAAAAACTTTACTGCCCGAGACTTATATAGGTTATAGGTTCATAGGTTAGTACTAGGCTAACTTCCCTTGTGGGCCATTTTAAGCCTAGCCAATTACCCCATGACAGAATCAAACCCTGCACCTTGTGTTTTAAAGGTAAGCACCTTAACCATTACGCCAACCTCCCACCCAATTTAGTTTTGTCAAGGGGAGGTCATGCCTACTAGATATAGATAAAGTATTGAAAACATCATGTAAGCTGTGGATAGATGCTATGCAGTCTGCACAGCATACCAAGATCTGATCGAATCCTTTAATATTATCCCCATGCAGGCATTGTTAATAAGCTCAGTGACCTAATCAATGACCATTATATTGTGAGCTGATAGTGAACTAACTCTCTGAACTCACCACAGGAAGCAAAAATGTCACTTGCAATGTACCTCAGGGCTATCTGTGGGGATAGCTCCTGTTCAGTATCTGTTGCTCTGATCTTCATACCAAAAACCTGGACCTTTGGATAATCAAGTTTAATGATGACTATAGGCTAGGTGTTGTAGTTCGATCAACCTCTGATGTTGCAATAATACAGATAGGAATAGAGCTTGGAAATTATTGGTGCAAAGACAATAGCCTCAAGTTAAAACACAGTGCACAATTAAAACATCTGTCTAATGTAATTTTACCCTTCTAACTACAGCTTACATGGCACCCTTCATCAGATGGATTCAGTCATCAGAGATTTTGGTACATCTGTAGACATCTCTCTAAGCTTTGTTCAACATGTTATAGGACTGGTGAAAAAGCTTTTAATGTAGCTCAACTAATATCTTGTGCAGGGCTATAGAAGTTATTACTCCTCTATACCCAGCACTCATAAGGCCAATTACAGAATACAGTGCCTATCTGGGCATCTACCTTTCCAAGCACATTACACAACTAGTAAGATCCAAGAGGTTCCTGATAAAAACAAAACAAACAAAATTTACTAGTTTACCGACCCTACACTACCAAGATAGGCTCAAAACTCTACCCCTATATTCTGTCTCTTATAGACCCTACATGTCAACCTGTGTCTGGCTTTTCTGTCCAGGAAGGGCCCTATTCCCCTCCATCACCTTCACCTCCACACAGTGAAAGGCTCCACAAATATCCATTCAAATTATCAAGGTCTCCGTCAGCAAATAAACAGAACCTGCTGAAAAGGTAGTATTATCTCCATGTGCTTACTATATCTCTGGAAAAAATTCCATATGCATATTGAACAGTGGACCTCTACCTGACATTATAAAGAAGCACAATAATTGGATGGGTATAAATAAATTCTTCCATGGCCAAATACGTTTGACTTTTTGGAAGCAGGAGGTGCCCCTTGAGGGTGGGTGCTGGTGAGGCCTAAATGGTCCTTTAACTGAATTTGTCTTGTATTTTCTATTATAGGATATTATACTTCTTCTTCTTTTGGCTTTTCCTGGTTAGGGGTCACCACAGTGGATCACCTGTTGCTCAAGATTGGCAGTGGAGTTTTATGGTGTCAAGTTGCCAGCCCAGCACCCAACCTTCCACGGAAGGCGCACACATGCACACACTCACACCTAGGGCCAATTTAGAGTGTCCAATTCACCTACAGCATGTCTTTGGGAGGAAACTGGAGCACCCGGAGGAAACCCATGCAACCACAGGGAGGACATGCAGACTCTGCACAGAAGGCACCCCAGCCAAGGATCGAACCGGAGAGCCTCTTGCTGTGAGGTGACAACGCTAACCGCTGCACCACCATGGCCGCCCACTGTTATAAGATATACTATGATACAATAATAAAGAATAAAATAAAAACACATGTTTAGTACAATGTGTATGTGTGTGTGTGTGTGTGTGTGTGTGTGTGTGTGTGTGTGTGTGTGTGAGTATGTAAACATTAGTCAACTACACTAATCAGAGGGTCACATTTCATTAGAAAATTGTGATCAAAACCGGCTTATTGAAACTCTGTTTTAAACTACCACTGGTCCTGCAGAGAAGCAAGCTCTATCTTACCTATCCATTTCATTGATGGGTAATCCTCAAATAGTTGTGTTCCAGTCATACGTTTATGATGAACTGAGACCTCCTGCACATCCACAAAACAAACAGCACCAGAAGTACCTATTCTAAAGACTTAAACCTTGCCTGTGATATAAATAGGACCTGCTGGAGAGACAGGTATGTATCCCAGAGACTACCCCTGACTAATTTCAGGCTCGACATGGATGAAATACAAAACATTTCACAATCAAAAAAATACAGAAATGTAAGCAATAATATTCAGGATCAGAAATATTAACAGAAATAGTGGCATTTAGTTTCTGATAGAATTTATAGTTTTTTTTGGTCATTGGTTCATCAACTAATAGTTTTGGTTTTCATAAGAGAAGAACGTTTGGTCAGTATCTTCCGGATACAACAAAGGGAATTTCAGGACACCACACTCTTCAGATTTACTGGACTGTTTACCATGTGGAAATTGTGTTTACTGTCCACATTAATGTAAAACAAAACATTTTACTTCAATTAATACCTTGAAGGTGTATGAGATCAGGAGTTTGAATACTTGTAATAGCACCTGGGTTACATACATGGCTGTACGTCAATGCAGAGCCTTTTACATAGAAAAAAACCTCCCTACCATGGAAATTAAAACTAGGATTGCATTTGAGCGACAAGGTGCAAACATGAGAGGAATGCTCTGTTTAAACGCTTTATTGCACACACTTTTCTTTTGTTGCTATAGACAAAGTAGTGGGTGGTCTCTCTAATTTTCAGTCATCAGCATCTTGATATTAAATAATAGAAATGGATTATTTTCTTGGGTGCCCTATATAAAGCAGGTTTCAATGAACTGTGTTATTTTTGTTATTGGTTTACACAGGCAACAAATGAGTTGATGCATCTTGGCCAGTAGATGGCAGCTGGTACTACTTTATAATGGAATATATGTGAAGTGGGTGAGTTGCACATGGTTGTACAGTATGCAATAATAATAATAATAATAATAATAATACAGCTTGTAATCCTGCAGTTAATAAAGATCATTTAATTTGAAACGGACTAGCAGCATGTGTTTAGTTGTGATATCCATGAAGAATGTGGAGTCTGTGTTTGTGGTAAATCAGTCAGCACTACATTATTCTGTCTGGCATTAGCTCTCAGCTGTAGAGCGGGGGGACAGTTAATATAGAAGCTACAGTGGTATAGAAAGCTTTTTCTAGGTTCTTAGGTTCCTAGGTTAGTACTCGGCTGGCTACCCTTGTGAGCCATTTTAAGCCTAACCAATTTACCTTTTTGTGCTCGAATTAACCTTTTCCATTTGGTTAGAGATTTGCCTTACCCATCCCATAGTCAATAGATATATATCAACCCTGATGAGAATAAATGGGATCATACCGTATTTAATTTGAGGGGACCCATGCATGGGATAAAGCATTTAGGAGCTGCCTCTATCCATTAGTAGTACAAGGCGTAGTCCCCGAATATATTTTCTCTTTCCCATCCATAGATCCAAATTGCACTTGAATATGGGCATTGATAAACTTTGTTTTATGTGGAAGAGGAGCATGTTCCAGAGCAGTAGTATCCCTCCAAACTATTCTGCTGATGTTGCATAAGAGGTTTAGATCCTTATACCAAGTATTTCTGATGCCATTTGACTTACTGATGTCAGTTAATCATTCAGTATTGTGTCAGAGGATGACTTGTATGCCGGATAAAGGTCACCTATTAGCAGTCTGAAGGATACCAATTATAGTGACAGGGCTTTGAGTTGGTGTATCTAGGACACACTGTTTAGGACTTTTATCCTTTTATTAAGGTACCTCTGTGGGCATTCCATTTGTTCCATGTGTCTGGACAGATATGCCAAAGTGGGCATTATATTCAATGACTGGCCAAATGAGTGAGTAAAGGGACACAGTGACATCCCTAAATCTAGACACAGTCCCTTTGTTTATAGTCTATGCAATATGGAAGGTCTTTCTTAGAGCAATGGACACATGTTGGTCAAAGGTTAGGTCACTGTCCAGATAAGTTCTCAAATCACAAACAACGGGGTCAACTCTTAGGGTGTATTCCCAATGTGGTAGTTCCTAGTTCCTTGGGGTAGATGACTTCCAAAGGATACACTATTGCACTTTTTGGCCTATAGTTTCAGTCCATGATTTTATAACCAGTTATTTATTTGGGACAAACTTTCTTGAGGGATGGCTAAGTCATTTGAAGATTCTAGGACTGCTCCTAGTTTGCAGTCATCTGCAAACTTAGTTAGCCAGACCCCTTTGCTATTGGCTTTTATTCAGAAAAGTATATGCCAAATAGGAGAGCTCCCAGTACAGAACTATGTGGGGCCTCCATGGGTGACTGGTCTGTTTGTGGAGGTAACGCTACCTATTTTGATTTCTTGTGTCCTATTTTTGAGCCAGTTGAAAATCCAGTGGGTGACATAGGGTTTTATTTCCAGTTTATTTAGATTTTTTACTATGTCTGAGTGGGGAGTTGTGTCAAAAGCTTTGGGCAGTTCAAAATATGTGATGTGTACCATTTTGCTTTTATCAATTACTTTGGTGACCTTTTAAAAAAAATCCACCAGGCTGGGTAAGCATGACCTGACCTTGGCAAATCCAAACTGAGTTGGGTCCAGTGTTGGAGGTTCCCTATGTCCTGATTGATTAGTTGCCTGAGAAGTCTTTCCATGGATTTGCATACAAGGCTGATCAGACTTCTGGATCTGTAATCACCTTGGTCTGTCTATGGTTCATAGATTTATAGGTTCATAGGTATATACTAAGCTAACAACCACCAAAGCCTTTATAAGCCTAGCATTGCAATCCAACTCATTTGTGTCCCTGTGCATCATGTACATTTATTAGGAGGGTATATAGGTTTGTAGGTATATACTATGTAATGACCACCAGGGCCTTTATAAGCCTAGCTGTGCAATCTAATCCAATTGTGTCCATATATATATCATGGGAGTTCATTAGAAGGGAGTGTGTTAGTTAAACAGTTTCTATAGGTTATGTAAGTGGATATGTTAGTTTGGGCATTACTGTCTTCCTCTGTCTATCAGAGACACAGGGATGAGACCCATGCTGAATTTCTCATTTCCCATCCATTAATCAAGGTTATGTTTGAAAAGGGCTAGGGATGGACTCTGCTTCACAAGGATGGAGAGCCTATTCCAGATAATGGGGATCCTCAGAGATACATATCTGTCTTACCAACATGTCTTATTTATGTCACAAGCAAAATTTAAATACTTGGATCTAGTGGTTCTGATGCTGTTTATTTTGGGAATATGCAGGGGTTCTCTGACTGTAACTGCCTCTCTATTTGCTTGGTATAAAACCTGTATGGAGCCTGAAGCTGAACAGTCCCAAACACACTTTAGTTTTTTTTCAGGTTTTTAAAACACACTGAGAAGTAAAACTTCTATTAGTTGTTGTCCATGCATTAGCTTGTTTTACATATCATTATATCACTCTAAATGTTTCAAGTTATCTGGTAGATATTCTCTAGGTAGAAAAATGCCAGTAATATAATATCATAAATGCAAGAACATTGACCAGTTAGAAAAGAGACCTTTTCATTTGTATAACTTAGGGATATTTGGCTTTTTTTGTGTCTTAGGTCTTAGAAAGTGATATTCTGTTCCAGTTAACTGAATAGACCAAAACATTGTTTGGATAAATGTTCACTAATTCCAACATTTAATTTAACCTTGACACATACATGTAGTGTATATTTCTAATGTGACAAGCTCAGAAGATTGCCAAGGATGACAGTTAAAAATATATTTTATATGTCTGAACCGAGCTGAACTGAGCTATGCTACCAGCCACAACTCTGAGCTGACGTACCTTCTGAGCTTCTCAAAAAACATAAGTTCCCTGATAGTTTGCTTGATTTGATTATACTATTTATTGCACTTTTTATTGTGTTCTGTTATTTAATACTGTATTTTAATAGTGTAAACAAAACCGCACTCTTTGTACTGCATTTCTCTGCCTTACTATGCCTGTTAAATCAAATGTTATTGCTTTCACTGTTGCAAAGCTTTTTTTTGCTATTTTCAGTGTTTGCAAAGTAATTGTTGCTACTTTTCACTGTTTGCAAAGCATCTGTTTTGTTTGTTCTGTTTTCCCGCCTGGCAGTGTTTTAAATAACTGATTTGGTTGCTGTTTAAAACATTCTTTAATGTCTCCTTGCTTTTTTTTCTGTTGAACATTTTAGTGTCTCACTGCTGTTTTTCTGCTATTTTAAATATTTTGTGTTTCCCATCTAAATTAGTGTAGCCAGTAGCTGTAGCATAGTCCATATAAAGGTTTGCTACATCTGGGTCTGTTTTTAGTGGCTGTTGTATTCTTGCACATTTACCAAGTCATCTTTGATTGAAAGGGCCCCGTCTGCACTTTTCTGAGAGAAGTATGCTGACTGGAACCTGTCTGGTGAAGGGTGATTGGTCTAGGGCTTAGAATAAGCACCATCATTGGTTCTTTTGAGTTTTTTTAAAGTTTTTTTGTTTATGTTTTTAGCTTCTGGTATTTAAGCCCTGCATTTGTACCCATTTCTGCTTGTTTGAACCGAGCTGAACTGAGGTGGGCTACCAGTCACAACTCTGAGCTGAAATACAAGATGACTAGAAGCTTCTGAGCTTCCCAAAAAAGATAAGTTGCCTGTTTTTTTTTTTTTTTTTTTTGCTTGATTATACTATTTACTGCACTTTTTATTGTGTTCTGCTTATTTAATACTGTATTTTAATCCTGTAAATTAAACTGCACTGTTTGTATTGCATTTATCTGCCTTAGTATGCCTGTTAAATCGTATTTTATTTCTGCTGTCACTGTTGCAAAGCTTTCTTTTTTGCTATTTTTTGATGTTTCCAAAGCAATTGTTGCTACTTTTCACTGTTGCAAAGCAGCTGTTCTGCTTGTTCTGTTTTTCTGCCAAGCAGTGTTTTAAATAACTGATTTGGTTGCAGTTTAAAACATTCTTTAGTGTCTCGTTGCTATTTTTCTGTGGTTTAAAACATTCTTTAGTGTCTCCTTGCTGTTTGCTGTTTTTCTGCTGTTTAAAACATTTTGTGTCTCACTGCAATTTTTCTGCTGTTTAAAACATTTTTAGAGTTTCCCACATAAATTAATGTAGCTAGTAGCTGTAACATAGTCCAGATACAGGTTTGCTACATCTGGATCTGTTTGTAGTGACAGTTGTATTACTGAGCACATTTTCCAACCATCTTTGAATGGTAGGGGCCCTTCTGCACCCCTGTCAGAGAATGTGCTGATTGGAACTTGAAGAGTGACTGTCTATGGCTTGGGATTAGCACCCACATTGTTCTTTTGATTTTTATTTTAAGTTTTTAGCTTTCCTATTTAAACCCTATGTTTGAGCTGGTTTCAGCTTGGTTGTGCATCTCCTAGCACCACTCACTGGTACGCAATTGTGCGCCACAGATGGACAGATCATTTAGACAGTTTTTCCCTTAGATACAGCTGTAGTATATTAGTGTAGTCCTCATCTTTAGTACATCTCCAATCTAAGAAGTATTGCTAATGAGCTGTGACCTGGTAAACCACCAGCCAAAAACCACGTCAGAAATACCCATCTACAGAGCACCTCCTAGATCAGTCCTGAAAGCACCCCCCCTTTGTGATAACAGTTCTACAAACCTAGCATTATGGACAGTTGGACTACCTTTGTTTCTCCTGCCAGCCTTGTTGACTTGGGTCTCCTGAGGCAGTGTAGCAACTGCTTCATTTACACTGACAACCCTCTACTAATACCTCACTCTAGTACGGAGTGGGAGATATGTATATACACCAAGAATCTTGAATCCCTGCTCTCTCACACTCAAAACAGTAACACTGAAGAGGTTGTCAACTCACCCACCACTACTCATGCACATAGTACGCATCCAACACATAAATCAATATATGCGAAGGTTCTCTCAAAAAACTTACCAAAACACCAGAGACCTCTAAAAGAAAAGATTGCAAAGACTAACACAGTTGCCACAGCACCCAAGATGCATAGAAACACCAGTGTCTCTCCTACCAAGCCCTTAAGGCATAACACTCAAAAAACAAATTTTCTTATCATTAGAGACACCATAGTGAGACAAGCGGATGTCCCACTCACCAGGTTAGATGAGGTGAAAGTCACAGATAGCTGTCTCTCGGGTGCCAGGATTCATTAGATCACATATGCACTCAGCTCTCTTGGCAAGAAGTATCTTTCTGACTCTGTCATAGCTCATGTTGGAATGAACGAACTGATATGTACCTCACTGGACTATATGAAGAGAGACATGATTAAGCTCTCTGAGTATGTGTCCCAGACAGGTATGTCTCTAGCCTTGAGCAGCATATTACTTTCACCTAGAATGATGCCACATTATAAACAAAAAATGATCAATTTCAATAATTGGCTTAGTTTTTGGTGTCATTCAAAGAGGATCCAGTTTCTGTCAGCCTGGGATGATATGGTTGACAAACATCAATGCTTTACCAGAGACAGTTTGCACCTGGCACCACTAGGCTTTTAGCTGCTGGCAAAGGCTTTTGCAACCCCCATATTTCTTTTTCAAGGCAAGGTCTCAAAAACAAAATTGCCAATGTGAAAATTGCCAGCCACAACAAAATAAGGGTAATGCTGATAACCGCTAGGAGCTTAAACCAAACACTGCACACACTGGAAGCACTTCTATCACTAGAGGATGTAGATGTCTGTGCAGTCACGGAAACCTGGTTCAAGGCCTCAGAGAGTACCATGGGCTTGGAAAGGCTACAATGCCTTCCACACCTTCAGACTGCAAAACAAATGTGTGAGAACCAAAGGAGGTGGTGCTTCTATCTACGCTAGAGATAAATTCACCTCCTGACTAGTTAAGACTGGACAACTCCATGGAGTTACTCCAAGTACAGATTACTGTGGGTAAGACCCCCCCCCCCCATTCAAGTCATAGCAAGTTATAGATCCCCTCCATGGATCATGATGCACATGAGGCCTACTTGACCAAACTGGAGTCAATCCAAATATTGCCAAACACTCTGGTCATGGGGGATTTCAATTATCCCACCATCAACTGGGAAACCCACTCTAGCCCTAACTCACTAGTGCAAAGTCCTTGACTTTGTTAACTCAAATGCCCTGGAACAAATTGTTCAAACCTCAACAAGAGGAACAAACATACTAGATCTGGTCCTTACTAACATGACAAACAGATGCACCACCACAACTGTCGGACCCTCATTAGTTAATCTGACCACAAATCAGTCACCTTTAAACTGGCACTAGCATCAAAACTCACAAAAGGTGAAGTCAGAGTAAAAATCTTCACCAAAGCAAACTACACCCTCCTAGGAGAAGGTATAAATGCATTCCAAGCCCCACCTCCAGCTGGAAGTGGTAACTACACCAAAGCTTACACTAAAGTCCTGTACAATCACTTGTATAAGTCTGTAGACTCAGCTGTTCCATAAAGAATCAAAGCCAGTTCCCAATTAAAAAAAATAGCCATCCAGCATAAACAAACTTTACAACAAATACAAAAAGTTGCTGTCTAAGAAAACCAAGGCAAGGCCCAACAATGGAAAGCAGCCTCCTCAGCCTCAGCAGGCAAATAAGACAACTTGCCAAATCCTCTAAGGGTAACTTAGAGAAAAACTTAGCAATCACAGCCAATTTAAATCATAAGGCCTTGTACAGCTATGTACGTAGCTTAAAAGGTAGGACCCAAGCATGTGCCGAACTAGTGAGTAACTGAGCCTGCAGAGATAGCAAACCTACTAGCAGCCAGATTGGGCAAAAATTTCACTCCCTTTTTCCCTCCAAACTTATCACAAACCTTGGCCCCAACTCCCCCTACCCTATATATCCAAAGAGAAGGTCATTATAGCCTTATCTAAGGCAAAAATCTCAGCTATGAGACCAGATGGTGTCTCAGGCTGTCTTCTAAACAAACTAAAACATGAACTAGCATCACCATTAATTACCCTATTCAATCACAGCCTGACCACTGGCTTTGTTCCTGCAGAGTGGAGAACAGCAACAGTTATTCCCTGCCACAAAGGTGGCTTAGCAACCGAACCAGGGAATTATGGACCCATAAGTCTGACCAACTTCATCTGTAAAGCCATGGAATGTATCATCATGGACCTCATAAATAAAGACATAGGTGACCTCCAAACCCTGGGGCCGACCCAATTCAGCTTTGTCCAGAGCAGGTCCTACCTGTTAAAACCTGCTGGATCTCTTTGAAAATGTGAACAGGGCCATTGACAAGGGCAAATCTATGCACGCAGCATACCTTGAGTTGGTAAAGACCTTTAACACAATCCCACACTCAGGCATTACTGATAAACTTAGCAAACTGAATGTAAACCCCTTTGTTGTAAGATGGCTTGCCAACTGGCTCAAAAACCGGTCAAACACTATCAAAGTGGGTGACTCCACATCAACCAGCAGACCTGCCACCAGCGGGGTGCCACAAAGGTCAGTGCTGGGCCCCCTACTGTTTGGTATATACTTCTCAGAAGTTCAGGCCAAAACTAGGGGTCTGTGGCTGACCAAGTTTGCAGACAACTGAAAACTGGGTGCATTTATTGAATCCCCAGATGATGATGTCAGTATACTTCAGGAGGGTCTTATGCAGACCAATGAGTGGTGTCTTAGTCATGATCTCAAACTGACTGCAAAGAAATGCATCGTCATTCCCTTCGGTAAAAACAATGTCCCTTCACACTATCAAATTAACAATACCCTATGTACCTACGAAGTGGAATAGATCTGTGATCACAAGTAGACTGTGACCTTAACTTTGACCACCATGTGTCTACTGTAGTAAAGAAGGTTTTCTATGTAGCACACTTGATTAGCAAAGGCATCACCTCTAGAGCAAAGAAGGTTATAACTCCTCTATACTTGTCACTAATTAGGCCCATAATTAAGTGTAATGCCCCTTTCGGAATGTACCATACAAAGCACCTGCAGCAAGTGGAGAGACCTCAGAAGTTTCTAACTAAGAAGATCAAGGGACTCCAGCACATGCCTTATGCAGATAGATTAAAGTCTCTGTCACTATACTCAATATCGTATAGGCTTCTTAGGGGAGACTTATGCCTGGCTTACAGAGCAATCTCCAACCCAAACCTAATGAATATGCTGCAAATCAAACAGGACTAGAGCTGCCCATTCCAGGGACCTAAATATGGCCGATGACTTGAATAGGATGTGCTGGAATGACAGATTTGTCTCCCAGTGACTACCGCATTTTTGGAATGAGCTGCCAATTCATGTGAAGCAGAGCACTTCTATGACACTGTTCAAAAGGAACCTGGACGAGTGGATGGGCCACCATAAATTCTTACTGGGGGATAGCACCCACAACCCTCTAGATACTGACTAGAGTGTCAATGGTAGCACATTGGGATGAAATGGCTAAGGGTGAAATGACCTCTGGGTTGATAGCCTAGTAACCTCCTATGATCCTATGAAACTGTTATGTGTAGAACACCAGCTTTGTAAGGTTTGACATTAGACATGTTTTGGAGTTTGCAATGAAAGGTCAGAAAATTTATTAATGTTGAAAAATGCATAATACTCTTGCAATATACACACTGAACAGACTAAGCATGAATATATAGATATGCAGTATTGCTTCACTGGATTACATAGCATCATTACATGAGCATTTCTTTGAAAGAGAAAGATAAGCCTAGTGGAGTGATTAATATTTGGTTTACTTAACATCTGAAGAAATGGTTTTATAATTCCAGGGCACTAACATGGAAATAAATAAGTATTTACAATCATAAGAGTAATCTTGCTTAAGAGGTATACTGAGTGAATGTCTGGAAATAATAATTATACAGATATGATCAAAGCACATACTGGACTGGTACTTGCATAGTTTTGTTTTTTCACATACCAAGCATATCTAAGACTATGATCCTTTTCTCTTATCTGTATTAATTCTCTCTTTTTCCTCTACAGATTCGCAGTATATAGAAATGAGAATGGACACAGACTCCACAGCAGTTGAAACAGCACATCAGCTAGCAAGTGTACACAAAGGGGCACTATGATATACATACCCACAATAGCACACATTTGTATACATACAAACATTCACAAAGACATATACAGCATGCATACACACACACACACACACACACACACACACACACACACACACACACACACACACACACACACAAACACACACACAGACACACACACACACACACACACACACACACACACACACACACACACACACACGCACACACACGCATGCACAGACAAACAAACTGCACACACGTGCACAAACATGAATACACGTATGCATACGTACACTTGGGCTTACCTGCATTGGTGTTAGTACTGATTACCATGTAAGATAAGGGTTTAACGTAGCTCTTTTGACTACATTTTATGTGTTCCATACAGCAGAACAATTGCAACTTAATTAGTACTTATCTTTCTGTTCTGATTAGTTTATTTTGCTAATATTGTTATTTTGTATTGAAGCCAACAGCCAGCACAGGTCTTTAATAATGCAATAAGGGCAGCAAGTCAAACTCAGCATAAATGTCATTGCCATTATACCTGCTCAGCATACTGTAAGTGGGAAATGTCTCACTTGCCATACTTCTGAGGTAAATAAGATCAGAGAATTCTTGTAAACCAGATGTTTAAACCATGAGCTAGTGTCCACTTATGGCATTCTGATGGGGTGCAGTAACATACAAACACCAGCTCCTTGCAAGTAGACTTTGCCTTGTTGGCTTCAATGTATTAAATACACGAGTGTCAATGCACATTTCTGACCCAGTATGTTGAAATATTTCTACTTTTTCACCAGTAGGCTAACATCCTTCAACCAATACCATGAAAATGATGGAAGTTTGTCAAAAAAAATCTTTTTATAACAAATGTATGCTTTTGACCACACAAAACAATACAGACTAGTTAACCAAAAACCAGCCAGCGATGCAAAAACAGTCTGTTTAATAGTGAGCGCTTTCGAAGGAGTCAGTGCCCCAACTTCTTCAGACAAAGATAGACAATGAATCAAATGTTTAAATACATACACAATCAGAATATTCAATTATTCAATAATTCAGTGATTGGCATGTAAAGTCAATGACTGAATTATTGAATAATTGAATATTCTGATTGTGTATGTATTTAAACATTTGATTCATTGTCTATCTTTCTCTGAAGAAGTTGGGGCACTGACTCCTTCAAGCGCTCACTATTAAATGGACTGATTTTGCATCGCTGGTTAGTATTTGGTTAAAATGTATGCTTTTGTTTATTTATTTATTTTATTATTTATTTATTGACATTTGTTGACCGGGAAAGTCCACTGGGTCAGGAACCCATTTTTAGTGGAGGCCTGTGGAGAAAAGCTCCACAATTAATACAATCAAATAAAAATATAGACACTTGACAGAACTTTTTTTAAAAGTGGAAATATGCAAAAATTAAAAAAATGTATATAAAAGTAGAATACATAGGCAATATAAAACTTATCAGTATGTATCAGAACTTATATAAACTTAGATAACAGTTGGTGGTATAGTACAAATCTTGAGTTGTTTCTTTTTGGCATTGCATGAAAAACATGTCAGCTCTTGCTGAACATTTATAGCGGTAATAGAGCTGTGTTGCTGTCAGGGTAAAAGTTATTTTGAACTATGGAACTGGGTTAAAAATAAGTAGTGAAGGTTTTATGGTGGTTTGTTTGATTTGCCTTGGCATTTGAGGTTATGTAGGAAGTAAGTTTTTAATGCTACTTTTTATGCCTTTCTACAGTCTATTTGGGTAATATGGGAGGGTGAGGATTCCCATTTTTTTAGCAATGCTATGGGAGAACAAGCATTGTCCAGCTCTTTTGTTGGGCTTAGTTACACTTCGCAGCAATTTGTTGGAGGATCTTAGGGTATGTGAAGGAATATAAGTTTTAGTATTGATGAGAGTGCTGGGCAGGTATTTGGTTTATAAATTAGTTTATGGGCTAGCATTAGTTGGGTATAGCAAAGATAGTTTGGGAAATCCAACCAGTTCAGTTGGCAGTGATGTGAGCGGTTAGGCTTTCCTGAGGTGAATTTAGCTATTTTATAGTAACATAGACTGAAGTTTATTGCTGAGGGATGAGTGAAGGTTAGTATAGATGGCACAACCATAAAGTAGAGCAGGAATGAGTAAGGTACTTGACAGTTTTGTTTTAGTGTTTTTGTCCATGTAAAGTTTATGACAGTAAAGTTTGCCAAGTTTAAAGTGCATTTTCTTTATTGCGTTGAGAATGTGTGTTTCAAAGTTTGTTGTCAATTGTAATGCCTAGTAATCTGGCAGATTTTACTATTTCTATTTCACTTCTGTCTTTAGATCAGATTTTGAAGTCTATATCTGGTGGTTTTGAAGAGAATAATAGAAGTTTTGTTTTTTTTGGTGTTTAGTAGCAGTTGTGAATTTCTTAGCCATAATTCGATCTCTGTAAAAGCATTTTGAGTAACTGTGAGGAGGTCAGAGAAATTGTTTGAAGTAGAGATTATTGTCAAATCGTCGGCATATTGGATAATTTTACCTAGTTGAGAGACTTTGTGAAGGTCATTAATAAAGATGTTGAAGAGTGATGGTCCCAGAATGGAACCCTGTGGGACTCTTATGTTGTTTGGCAGATAATCAGATTGGACGTTATGCCACTTTACAGATTGGTGTCTATTGTTTAGGTATGATGTAAACCAGCTGAGGGATTTGGGGGCGCAGCCAAGTTTTGTTAATTGGATCAGAAGATTACTAATAACAAAAAACTATACCCATATGGACATATGTGAGCCATACCTAAGAACTAAGCAAGAGAATCACTCTTGTTTACTTCAGCTGTTTGTTTAGCTTGTTAGATTGAGTGCATTTTGAAAGATTTGCGTGCCATTTGCATTATACTGCCAATGTGCCAAAGCACCTACTTTGTTTGGAATCTTGTCAGTAGCTTAACAATATATTCCCCAAATACAAAAACGCTGAAAAAGTTTCACCAGAAGCACTTTCAGTGAATCCCTTTTTACAGAGGACAAGCCCCCCTGTACCTCCCATGGGCAGGACACCCCCTCATCCCCCAAACTTAAATATACCAATTCTGAGGTCACGTAACAGCGAGAAAAGGAAGGTCTCCACAAACAGTGAAACTGCTTTCAGCAGAACATTTTCACTGAAGCAGCACTCAACAAAATTACTGTTCATACACTAACATGGTCACCTTTGTTTCACTGCTAACAAACATATCTTCCACAATTCCTTAGCAAAGTTAGGTTTGTAAATGTCTTTATACTGATAGGCATACCTGTAGGTCAATCAAAGTGATGATTCCTAAAACAAACAGTAACATCTGGTCATTGGAAAACAGAGCAGTATTTAAAGAAAATAACATTGTTTCTAATGTTAGTAGAATGCTACTTTATCTACGATTCAAAAGGCTATTTTCTATTTGTGTAAAAGCATAAAAGCAGCCACAAGTGTAAGTCTGAGGTGTAAGGCAGTTATTTATGTAGTTCATGTTTTTGAGTATATTTTCAGATAATATCATGTATGCTTTTCTCTATCAAATTTTCTCATTAGCCCTTATGCTTGCTAACCATCAAGCAGCCACCATGACTTGCGGCACTGCAGTCATGCATGAGGGACCTTTTTCTGTTTTTCCCCTTGTTTCATCCATTCCTTTTGTTTGCACACTGAGCCCAATGGCTCCCCTACCAGCCCTCAAGCAGCCCAGTCATTCCCCTGGTCAGACTGAGCCAGGCTCATTCATTTCCCAGATAGTGTGAGAGCCCTATGGTACATTTATTCCCCAGATAGGGTGAGAGCCCTGTGGTACATTCATTCCCCAGATAGGGTGAGAGCCCTGTGGTACATTCATTCCCCAGATAGGGTGACAGCCCTGTGGTACATTCATTCCCCAGATAGAGTGAGAGCCCTATTCTGCATTCAAACCTCAGATAGGATGAGAGCGTTATGGTGTAGTGATTCTTCCAAACAGGATGAGATCCTATGGTGCATTAATTCCCTAGATAGGGTGAGAGCCCTGTGGTGAAGTCATTCCCCTGATAGGGTGAATACCCTAGTGTACATTCATTCCACAGATAGGGTGATAGCCCTGTGGTACATTCATTCCCCAGATAGGGTGAAAGCCCTGTGGTACATTCATTCCCCAGATAGTGTGAGAGCCCTATGGTGAAGTCATTCCCCTGATAGGGTGAATGCCCTAGGGTACATTCATTCCATAGATAGGGTGATAGCCCTGTGGTACATTAATTCCCCAGATAGGGTGAGAGCCCTGTGGTACATTCATTCCCCAGATAGAGTGAGAGCCCTATTCTGCATTCAAACCCTAGATAGGATGAGAGCATTATGGTGCAGTGATTCTCCCAAACGGGATGAGATCCTATGGTGCATTAATTCCCTAGATAGGGTGAGAGTCCTTTGATGTAGTCATACTCCAGATAGGCTGAGAGTCCTATGGTGCATTCATTCTCCAGATACAGTGAGAGCCATATGGCGCATTCATTTTCCAGACAGGGTAAGAGCTCTCTGGTGCATACATTCCCATATAGGGTTACAGCCTGATGGTGCATTCATCCTCCTTAATATGGTGATAGCCCTATGGTACATTTATTCCCTAGATAGAGTGAGAGTTCTGTGGTGCATTCTTTCCCCCAGAGAAGACGAGATCCCATGGTACATTCATTCCACAGATAGGGTGAGAGCCCATATGGTTCATTCATTCCTCAGATAGGGTAACAGCCCTATGATGAGTTCATTTCCAGACAGCATAACAGCCCTATGGTGCATTTATTTCCCAGGTAAAGTGAGAGCCCTAAGGTGCATTCATTCATTCATTCTCTATCCAGAGTGAGAACTCATTAAGCCATCTCCTCAGAGGTGAGTATCATGAGTTAGGGAGTGAGCCAGTTTGCAACCATGCGGGTGAACATTAATTACTGCCCTAAGATGGTAGTGACTTCAACCTGCATGTTGCCTGTGCCATTTCTAAATGCAGGACTACCCACCCTGGTTCAGGCACTGTAAACAAGTTCCATTAAGGTAAACTATCATGTCCCTACCCTTCCTAGGATGAGCATAGCCATCTTTACTTTCCCATTTCCTCCAAGTGCCCAAGCCACTAATTAAACCCAGATCACCTTGGTCATAGTTAGGGCTTTATCCATCTATGTCAGTGGAACTGGTGATATAAGTTATGTTTCTGCCCCTTAAATGTGACTGTTACTTGATTCTCATACTTTGATTCTAATAAGAGGCACTTTGGGAGGACATGAAGAGGCTTTCTTCCTTGTCCGTTTGTAAGGAGTCCTGTGCATTTTGCATGGTGATCAATAAATGGCTTCTCAGTGTGCAAACTAAGTCTGACAGAGGATTGTCTGTGACAAGCTAATACAATGACAATAAGGACTAAAGCACAACCGCAATAACCCATGCAAAACTTATGTTTTTCTAAATTATTTTTTCTTGGTGAATACGTTACTAACACAGTCTGAAAAAATGAATTGCTAAAGAGGGCCATGTAATGTCAAGAATAAATCACTGGTGGAAGAACTGACAGCTGTGGCAAAGGATGTCTAAGAAAGTCATCCTGTTGGCAATGCTGAGAGCAAGGAGAAGGAAGTACTGTGCAGTGCATAGAAAATTACTGAAGCAGGAATCTGTAAATGTGCGATAATATGCGAAGCAGGAAAAATAAAGCATGAAAGCACATCAGTAATAGATGAAGAAATAGCCAATAAATCGGTGTGCTTGATGATATCACCATACTGAGTCTGTAGGTGAAAGTTAGAGAAATACAATAACAATAAAAGTAATCCACATTTACAAAATGGATGCAAATTAAAAAAGATAGCTGACTGTCGACTTCATATGTAAAGGGAATTAGTCAAGCAACACCAGAATGTCCTTTACATGCACAGATTTGTTTTCATCCTGGACTTCCTACAACTTCCCTTCAGACTGCCCATTTTGAATTTCTTTTTGTGTGGTAGGCCACTGTAGCCGCTGCCACTTATTTTTATTCTAGCTGTGTTTACACATAGGCAAAGCTGACACCTCCTTGCCAGTTCCAGGTAGGAAGTGGGATATTTGAAATGAACCAAGGCAAGTTTGTCTTGAAATCTGAAGGCTACCTTCATTTTTTAACAACACCTTGTATTTCTTTTTACTCATTAAAGGAATAAAACAGTATAGTACATTACACAACACTCTACAGCATTAGTTAGTGGAAGCTATACATGAGGACTAAACATGAGAATTGCACTGAACCACTATAGCTGTCCATTCAGCCAAGATCTATAAGAAGGATTCTAACAATGTGAAACACTACTGTTCACTACATGGATCAAATGGACAAAATGTGGAACACTACTTCTCACTACTTGGATCAAACAGACAAAATGTGAAACACTACCTCTCCGACTGTGGATCAAATGGGAAAAGTGTGGAACATTACCTCTCATGGTGGGGATCAGATGGGCAAAATATGGAATACTACTTCTTACAGTCTGAATCCAATATGCAAAATGTGAAATACTGTCTCTTACAATTGTGGCATATTACCTCTCACAGTTTGGATCAAAACTCACAGTAGGCTTATTGACTGTTTCTTTATACTTAAAAAGAATTATCTTGATAAATTAATATGATTCTGCATTTTCCAGTATTTGTAACATAGATATGTGGTAAAAAACATCTTGTGTTCCAAACCCTTGAGTGTGGAACAGTGTAGAACATAGAATTTTTAACTTAAAAGAAGGTAAGCTCCTCATAATGGGCTACTCTTGAGAGGTATAACATCAAGGCCTTGCTGTGAACCCAGAAATTATGTGAAGACACTGGTACCATCATGCTAACATAAATCACAGATATATAATACAATTCATTCACAATGGGTCTGTCCCACTACTGCAAGTCATAGTAATGCATAGTTAACCTTGTAAATTGGTGAGAGATGAAAATGTTCAAAACTTAACTAACTAAGATGGGGGTTTCTAGTAAGGAGCACAGCAACTAACTGATACAAGATTTGATGAAGATAAATTCTCAGAATCAATTTCAAAGATTTTTCAGACATTAAAAGCACCCCGATGAAATATAACCTGTCCCAAAGTACTACAGCTTCACAATAGGATATGTTTAGTTGAAGAGGTAAGCATCAACACCCTCTGCATGGGTGACTCAGGTGGCATCCCCTCCTCCAGTCAGACACTATTCTGTTACTGAAGGGTTTGGTAAAGTCCTTTTTCAATTAATCTGTCCACATTAATCCATAGTAACCTTTCTTAGATTAGTTTACTTATATAAGATATTTTCACAAGGAAACTGCATCTTTATCTATATAAGGAGAGAGAAAATAACATGCAAAACAATAACTTGTACCAGCTATTGGGCTAGTGAAATCATTTTGATACTACATGATACTACATTCACAATAAGAAAAAAATGATAAAATAACAAAAATAGGACCCTTTCTGTAAAAATAGATGTGTTAAAAGTTTAATACTTGAAAAATAATAGCAGAAAATATCACTAGCATAAGCAGCCTGAAAAAGAGCTTATTTTAAATTAAGAAAGCTGACGATAAATTTAGTGCTTGTAAGCATGCTTAATGTAGCCCAGCTCTGTGGTGTAGAGAGAAAAAGTG
The DNA here is from genome assembly GCF_019279795.1 of Protopterus annectens. Taxonomy (NCBI): domain Eukaryota; kingdom Metazoa; phylum Chordata; order Ceratodontiformes; family Protopteridae; genus Protopterus; species Protopterus annectens. The sequence goes on along the minus strand of NC_056732.1, from coordinate 1,002,632,844 downwards.
GCCCTGAGTTCTAGAGTAGTGTGTCTAGTGATGGACGAATTAGTTAGGGTAGAGGGAACGTAGCAGCTGATTCTGGATCATGCATTCAGGAGAGGGAGTGGTGGTTTGAGTGGCTGCTTGCAACTTAAAACAGGTTGCTTATACTCAGCAAAATCAGCCAGGGAGCAGTCATGGTACTCCAAGCCAGTGATGATAGTTCAGTCTGCACATCTGTGGTAACCTGCATGTCCAGATGTAACTACTAGATATCCCTGCTGTGATGTGTGTACTTGTGTCATCCACCAATTGTGGGGTTAGGACCAAAAGAAAAATTCCCCAGTTGTTTAAGTTGATAAGTGCCCTGGGGGCTTAATTCTAGTGGTCAGCCAGAAGAAGTGATGGCAGTGGGTGCTGAGGCAGGGGGAGGACTACTGATGATAGCAGCTGTACTCTGCAGGCCTCTTTGACCAGTATTCTTGATAGTCTGTTGGTAGACAGGGCCACAGTAAGCTAATGGTCCTTAGATGGCTGTAGTACCAAGCAACTCTAATGGCTGTCTGGATGATGACTCTTCCAGATGGCTGCTGCCCCCATGATGGGGATACCCTACATATGGACATATTGGCTTGATTATGAATAGAGAAGGCTTGAGGGTCAGTAGATACAGGGTCAGAAGACATACAGAAAAAAAAGCCTAAAATCTGAATTAAAGTGTAAGAAAATAGAAGTTAAAAGGTAGTAACTTAAACTACATTTGATATCACATGGTGTATTTAGAGAATCCGCGGTGGTGGTGCTGCGGTAGCATTGTCGCCTCACAGTAAGACACTGTCCGATTCGATTCTCAGCTAGAGCGTCTTCTGCGTGGAGACATGCATGAATGGGTGTACCTTCATTGAAGGTTGTGCGTCAGGGCTGGTAACTCGGCACGTAAAAATCAACTACCAATCATTAGTGGACCGGAGTTCCGCTGTGGCGATCCCTAACCGGGAAAAGCCAAAAGATACAAACAATGGTGTATTTAGAGAAACATGGTAAATGATAATACCACTTACAAGCCAGTGAGCACATGCAGGAAAGTCATCATTTTAAAGTATATATAGTATAAAACCGTATAGCATTTAGTATTACTTTTTTGATAACTTTGTCAACTCAGACTGCCTGCAATATTTTGACACTAGACTCACAGTTGGAAAGCTATGGTCCTGGAGGCACCAAAATGCTGGTCAGCAGGTATTTGCCACCTCATAGGTTTCAATGGAATTTCAAGGCATTTAGCCTAAAGGCCATGAACACCCTGTCAATACCCATCCTCAGACTTCACCTACTTTCTCAAGGAGGTAGAGGCCAGTTAGTCCTGGGGTAAACTTGAGAGCACTCATCCAGTTGTCTAGATCTCATTTGAAGGAAAATATTGAATCACATGGTTTAACCTCCAAAGGAAGTTTACTTCAGAGAAGGGGACATGCTGGCTGATGAATCTATCTCTTTATTGTGTTCTTTCTATCTGCTGATGAAGATTTATATCTAGTGTAGTACTAAGGCTCTTTGACTTATTGAGGTATAGGTGGCTAAGAAACCCTGGATTTCTAATGGAGCAATAAGCAAGGCACAGCTCCCCTTCAAGAAATGATTCCTGGTAACTAAGTTTTTTAAGACCAGAGATCTTTTTTTTGTTATGAATTACAATGTTTTTTTGAGATTGTTGTTATTTCAAGTGAGAAACATGCAAAACGGAGTGTTGTACTGTATAATGGGTCTGATCAGTGCTAACTAACCTCTTTGGATTTGGTTGGAATATCTTTGGCTTTTAGTTGTCCTAAGTAGAAGGATTTCCTGACTACAGTTTCCATGTGATGATCAAAAGAGAGGGAACTGTGAACCCAAGTGCCCAGATCCTTAACTACATTTTCATTTAGTAAAAGTGTGCCTTCTATTCTGTATGTTGTGTTTAATTTCTGTTTTCTGAAAGAAGCAATTCTACACTTTTTAGCATTTAGTTTAAGCCTATTTTCCATGTACTGGGTACTGACTAGGGTAAGCTCTTTCTAACGAGTTCTGAAGAGTGCAAAAACCTGAGGGGCGGTTGACATTTACACCCAGTTTGCAGTCATCTGCAAATTTGGTTAACCAGGGGTTCAGACTGCCATTTTATGACTTAAGAAGTAGATACCAGACAGGAGGAGACACAATACATACCCCCTGGGAATCTCTACCAGTTACAGTAGTATTATCTAAAGAAGCACCTGCCACATGAGCAATGTGGGTTCTGTCTTTCTGCCAGTTAGCTACCCATCTTGCCACCCATGAATCTATGTTTAAGGGATGTCTGTTTTTGGGTCTACTTCACATAACTGAAATTTCATTTGACTGACATTCATTTGACTGAGACCAAAATACTTAATTTTCAAAATACTGAAAACTCACTTGACTGAAACTCATCATACTGAAACCTTACAATGCTAAAGTTCAAAATACTAACTTGGTAAACCATAGACATGCACACTTACAATACCAATGACTCTTTCCAGAACTTAAAAACTATTTATGTACCCTCTTAACAGAAATCGGACGATATAAAACCAAACTAGGTGGAGGTCATACCCTCCACACACCCCAGTGTGACGGGGCTGTGCCCCCCATACCCAACTATATATACTAACTCCAGGATCGCACTACGGTGGGGAAAAGGGCATATACCTTTTACTTACCTTAGAGTAGTCTACACTCTGCCACTAATACTAGGAACGCACAAAACATCCGTCATTTTATTCGCATAAAAATGTAAACAGACATACCCACATTTAGAAACACTACAACACTACCTTCTACATGACTATCGTCATTCTGACAATCAGCACTATAAGTTACAGTAATTCTTTTTATCACAAGCAAGTCACAGGAGAAGGGAAAGCCACATCATGTCTATGGCTTACAATTTAGTATAATGAGATTCAGTCAAATGTGTTTTCACTATTTTGAAAATTCAGTATTATAGTATTGGTCAAATGAAATTCAGTCAAATGTAATTTCAGTCATATGAAGTAGACCCCTGTTTTCTTACTTCCATCATTAGGTACAGTACTGAATGCTTTGGCCAGATCAAAATAAGCTGTATGAAGAGCATGACCACTGCCAACAGTTGTGTAACCCTTTCAAAGAAGTTAACAAGGATTAACAGGCATGATCTTCCCTTAATGAAGGCAAATTATGTGGAGTCAGCCCCAATAGCATTCTTAATATCATAATTAATGATATCAGATATGATATACTCCATAGATTAGATAGATCAGACTTGTAAGGCAGATTGATCTGTAGTTTGCAGTGCCCATGGTAAGGTCACCCTTGTGGAGAGGCATGATCAGAGCAGTGTTCCAGGATTTGTGAACATAGCCTGTGGCAGGGCTTATGTTAAACAATTTAAGGAGTGGTTTGACAAGGGCCTGCTTGGTGATGCTTAGTTGGCCCCTAGGTATGTTGCTAGTAACGATAGGGAGTGTAAGGGATTCTTGTGTTTATGGTGAACATGTTTGGTAGAGTCAGTAGCGCAAAAGGTAGGAAAGTGTAACACACTCACCTTGGTGCTGGAAGATCAGAAGACTGTTGGAGCTATACCCACTCCAGGTGATTGGATTGTTGACACTGGAGTGCATCATTAAGGGACGTTGCACTTGTTAGTCTGTTATCCTTTGAATGCAATGTTAAATTGATGTCCTGTCTGCTTGAGATGGTAGCAGCTGAGGTGGCTGTAAAAGATCCTGTAGCACCAATCAAAAAGAGCAGGAACTTTATTGATATACACACGTTTTTCAACATACATTTACCTATACAGTTAACATCACATGCCTATGAATATATATATATATATATATATATATATATATATATATATATATATATATATATATAGATATATATATATTTCAAATTCAATTAATCTACTACATCTCTTTTTTGTTATGCAATAGCTCGTGACATCTCATATCCTAGATTATCTGAAGAATGCTATTAATTTATTCATTCTCTCAGTTTAATCATGTTATACAAATTCATAAAATCCATAAACAATCATGTTCCTATTTAAATTAATTAAATGTTTTTCAAGTCTTTTCACATAACTTCCATACTACAATTCATAGGTTCATAGGCAAGTACTAGGCAATAGGCCTAAGGGCCTAAGTAAGCATAGCCAACAAGGTTCCCTGGCTTACGCCACTCAAGAAAGTTATTTCCCTGTGCCCCTGTCTAGCAGAGCCACAGAAGTGATCCCCAGGGTGTATTTCCTATTTTTCATCCACTTATCAAGATTTTTCTTGAACAGTGCTAATGAGGAACTTTGCTTGACATAGATGGGTGGCTTGTTCCAGAGTATGCAAAGTCTCTGGGACAGGAATCTATCCCTCCAGCATGTCCTGTATATTGTGGTGACAAGGTTTAGGTCCCTAGAGTGTGTAGCTCAGAGGGATTGGGATTTCTTTAGGTGTAGCATGTCCAACAGCTCTGGGTTTGACATAGCTTTATATATTAGGCAGAGATCACGTCAGAGTAGGCAATATACTACGGAGTAAAGCTGGAGTTTTTTGAGATGGTCAGTGTAGGGCATCTGTTTAAGGCCAGTAATCCTCTTTGTGAGGTACTTCTGTGGCCTTTCCAGCTGCTGCAGATGTCTTGTGAGGTACATTCCAAAAGGGGCGCTGTACTCTATAATGGGTCTAATGAGTGTTGAGTAGAGGGGAACAATGACCTCTTTTTTCCTACATGAGAACCCTTTTGTGATGAGGTGTGCCATGAAGAAGGATTTCCTGACTACTGTGGTGATGTGATTATCCAAGGAGAGACTACTGTCCACCTGGGTCCCCAGGTCTCTTATCACACATTCGGCATTAAGTAGACTGCTGCCTATGTGGTAGTTCATGGGTACAGAGTTTTTACCAAAGGGGATGACAATGTACTTTTTGGCATTGAGCTTGAGGCCATGGCTCTGACACCAGGCATCTGTCTCAGTGAGGCCCTTCTGTTGGATGTGCACATCATTTGGGGATGCATCTATGGCTCCTAGTTTGCAGTCATCTGTGAACTTCATTAGCCAAAGGCCTTCTGTGTTAGCCTGTACTTCAGAGACGTAGATACCAAACAAGAGAGGTCCCAGGACTGAACCCTGTAGTACTCCACGTGTCACTGGTTTGAAGTCAGATAATCTCACATCAGGCTTTGTGCCCACTGAATGGTGCACAGCAACAGTTATTATACTTTTACAGCATAGGTTCTGTCAGTGAGCCAATTGGCAACCCATCTTGTGATGTAGGGATTTATGCCTATTTTAGTGAGTTTAGCTATAATTCCAGAATGGGGGATGGTGTTGAAAGCCTTGGCGAGGTCAGGATAGGCTGTGTGAACCACCTTAACCTCGTCTACAGCTTTGGTGACTGCCACAAAGAAGTCAATCAGGTTCAGGAGGCATGATCTGCCTTTCACAAACCTTAACTGGGTGGGGTCCAGAGTTTGAAGGTTACCAATGTCTTTGTTTATGAGTTCCATGATGATACATCCCATGGTCTTACAGACCAGGCTCGTCAGGCTAATAGGGCAATAGTTCCCAGGATCAGTGGTGGCTCCCCCTTTGTGGAGTGTAATAACTGTTGCTGTGCGCCATTCAGTGGGTACAAAGCCTGATGTGAGACTATGATTGAACGTGGTGCTTAGGTGGGGAGCTAGTTCATTCTGAAGTTTGTGTAAAATACAGCCTGGGATGTTGTCCGGTCCCATGGATGCTGTGTTTTTGGCTTTAGAGAGTGCAGCTTTTACCTGCGTAGTTGTGATTACAGGGACTCTGCATTCTTCTTGTATAGATATGGGCCCTTTAGAGGATGAGAGGAGGGTAAAGTTAGCGCTGAACCAGCACGTTGGCAATATCATTTGGTTCTGTAATTTTCGTGCCGTTGTGCTGTAACTCAGAGCAGATCTGGGTGTTGCCACTGAAATTCTTGACATAGCTATAGAATACTTTGTGGTTGTCCCTAGAATCAGTGGCGATTTTGTTTTCATAGCTAGCTTTAGAGGATCTTATAAGAGATCTCACCTACTTACTGAGGCTGACCAGGGAACTCCTCCACTCATGGGATTTTACTTTCTTTTGCAACAGTTTCTTCCTTCTGTTGTAAAGTTTGTTTATGGCAGGGGGCCACCAGATTGGTTTCCTTTTTTTGGAGGATGGCATCTTGGTTCTGTTTGGGATAGCACGATCCATACATTTGTGTAAGTGCTTATAGAGTGCATCTGTATAGGATTCAGCAGTCGTAACTCTATTGTCCATCTGCATGGGTGTCATGAAGTTCACCCCTTCTGTCTTAAGAAGAATGAAGTTAGTTTGGGAGAAATTTTTTACCATGATTTCCTTAATGGGGGATGGGGGCAGAATGTGGATATCTAGGGTGATTAGCTTATGGTCAGATCTGACCAACGAGGAGTTGACTTCAGATGTGGAACACCGGTCACTCATGTTGGTAATGATTAGGTCTAGGATATTGTTGCCCCTGGTGGAGGTGTGGATAAGTTGATCCAGGGCACTGGAATTTATGAATTCCAGAAAGTGTTGAGCAAAGGAGTTGGTACATGAGTAGTTTTCATAGTTAATGGTGGGGTAGTTAAAATCGTCCATTATTAGGGTGTTTGGTTGAACCCTAATATTTTCCAGTATATCAAGAAAAGAGGAGTGGGAATCCTGGGGCATGGTGGGGGATCTGTAAAAAGCTACAATTTAGATTGCAGTTTTGCCCAGAGTTAGTTGCACTTGGATAACCTCGGATGCATTGTGCTGAGCAACTAACCTGGAGGTGTGGATATCCTTAATGAATACAGACACACCTCCACCTTTGGTGTTCCGGTCCAGGTCAGGTGGCCGAAAAGTGTGGTATGAGTTATAACCTGGTAATGCAGGGGTGCTCTCCGGAGCCTTGAACCAGGTCTCAGTCACTGCACAGATATCGATGTTCTCCATTTTAAGGAATGCCTCGAGGGAGTGCATTTTGAGATTTAGATTTCTAGTATTGAGTAGCATTACCCTCAGTTTTTGCTTCCCTGTTCCTGTTACAGTGGTGAATTTGTCATTTGAACCTTGCCTAAAAAAGGCACTATAGGGGCAGCAAGAGCCTTAGCCAGTATCCGGAATCTCAGGGGTGACAGGTGCAGGCCATCTCTGGCAAAGCATCATAGTCTGTCGACCATGTCATCCCAGGCAGGCAGGTACTGGATCCCCTTAGAATGACACCAGAAGCTTAGCCAATTGTTGAAGTCAATCATTTTGTCCTTGTACTGCGGTATCATTCTGGGTGATGGCAGGATGCTACTCAGGGCTAGGGTCATACCTGCCTGGGCTACAAGATTGGGGAGCTCTTCCATGTCTCTTTTCATGTAGTCCAGGGAGGTACGTCTCAGGTCATTCACACCAACATGGACAATGTCAGAGTCATATTTGTACTTGTTGTGGAGTGACCTGAGTGCATGGGTTATGTGTCGGATCCTGGCACCCGAAAAGCAGCTGACAGTAACCTTCTCCTTGTTTAGCCTGGTGAGTGGGACATCAGTGTGCCTGACTATAGAGTCACCTATGACTAATGTGTTGGGTATGTTGTTTTGCCTTATGGGATGTGGTTGAGTGGCACACTGAGTCTGTGGGCTATGTGTCATTTGGGTTGTGTTGGGGGTTGAAGGTTGCTTGCGTTTCTGCTTTGGAGGTCTCTGTTGCTTGAGCAGATTATTATTGAGAGCCTCCGCAAATGTTTTTGTGTTTCTGTGTGGATTTTAGTGGTGTAGGTTTAGTGGGACTATCTGATGAGTGTGGTGTGGTGCAAATGTTTATCTTCTCCTCTTGACTGTCAAGTTCAGTCTTGGTTGGAGAGAGCTTTACTTCCAGTTTGGCTAGATGAGTGCATCTCTCACAGGTTGTGTTGTTGGGTGGTAGGAGGAAAGGGTTGTCTGTGTACATGAGGCAATTGCTACATTTCCCCAAGATGCCCAGATTTATCAGATAGACAGGAGAGAACAATGGGAGCTGACCCTTGGACATGCCTGAATAAAAAAAACTACTTTCCTTTAGACAAGTGAAGAAAGTGTGTATAAGAGCTGTTTATCTCTAAGCAAGTGAGGAAAGTAAGTACAAAAACTGTTTTCCTCTAGGTAAAGAGGAAGGTTGAGTGCTGTTGTAATTTGTAGCTTATTTAGTGCTAGCAACAAGTTCTGAACAAGTGCTGAGCAAGAATAAGCAAATTCAAGTGCTAAAACTAAGAATCTGTACATGGATCTTGTGGTAGATAGGCTACTTAGTGCTTATCACAACCACTGATAAGCTAGAATGCTTCTCTCCAACACAGAAAGGCTTGGGGGCACGGAAGCTTACAAACAGTCCTGAATACAGCAAATCTGTATCTGGACTAGACTGGTTACAAGAAAGGTGGGAAATAAGTGCAAATGCAGGCTTTTAAACCAGATAGTTGAAAGAGATGGAAAGACTGCCCAAACAGCCAATAAACTACAATTTCTGGGCCAGAAACCACTCTTGTGGTAGATAGGCTACCTAGTGCTTACCACTCCCACTGTTAGGCTAGAATGCTTCCCTCCAACACAGAAAGGCTTGGGGGGGGGGGCTCAGAAGGTTACAAGCAGTCCTGGATACAGAAAATCTGTATCTGGACTAGACTAGTTACAGGAAAAGTGGGAAACAAGTGCAAATGCAGGCTTTTATACCAGAAAGTTGAAAGAGATGGAGAAACTGCTAAACGGCCAATAAACTACAATTTCTGGGCCAGAAACCACTCTTGTGGTAGATAGGCTACCTAGTGCTTACCAATCCCACTGATAAGCTAGAAGAATTCCCTCCAACACAGAAAGGCTTTGGGGGCTCAGAAGCTTACAAACAGCCCTGGATACAGCAAATCTGTATCTGGACTAGACTAGTTACAGGAAAGGTGGGAAACAAGCTCAAACACAGGCTTTTAAACCAGAAAGTTGAAAGAGATGGAAACTCTACCCAAATGGTCAATAAACTACAATTTTTGGGCCAGAAACCACTCTTGTGGTAGATAGGCTACCTAGTGCTTACCACTCCCACTGATAATCTAGAAGGCTTCCCTCCAACACAGAAAGGCTTTGGGGGCTCAGAAGCATACAAACAGTTCTGGTTACAGCAAATCTATATCTGGACTAGACTAGTTATAGGAAAGGCAGGAAACAAGCTTAGATTTTTTTTTTTGGAAAGTAGAAAGGGAGAAAGGAGAAACAGAAGATAATTCAAAATTAAGGACCTAAGTGGCTTGCCCTTCACAAATTGCTGTCTGTATTAGGTAGAGTGAGCTAGTGACACTAGATTGGAATAGAGCTGAGATAGAGCAGAACAGATAGGACTGGTAGGAGTGTCTGAAGTCAAAATATTGCTCTTGCACACTTTAGAAAAATGATCTAAAGTTTCTTTTACCCCACATGTAATTTCCTATCTTCAGATCTTTTGTATTGTATGACTGTTTTTACTGGCAAATTTTCAGTAGATAACTTTCAAAAAAAAGTCCTTCATTTATAAATCAGATGTAAACCTTTCTTGTCTTTCTTTAAAACCCTGATTTACATTAGATTTTTCCCTGCCATATTTTTATATGGTAAATTTTTCCATCAACTATTCATACCATATGTTTTTGGTTAATAACTTTTTTGTGATAGTCAAGGTGTTTACCTTACAAACACAAAGTGCAGACTTTAATTCTTATCATGGAAAGCTGGAGTAAGCTTAAAAAGCCCCCTGGAGTTGTTAGCCTAGTAATCTCCTGCAGACCTATTCCACATTAATTTCTATATTTTTATTAGATGAAAACCTTCCATATCCTTTTTGTTCTTTTTTTTTTGCAAATTGCGCAGATATTTATGCTTAATATTCAACCCGTTACTCAAACAATCATCTTTAACCTTAAATATCTAAAGCGTTACCCAAAATAAAGGTAAAAAAGACCCCAAAACACTGGATTGCTTAACCATAAACCAACCAATTTATCCGTACAATATACAATACCTTTTGTCACAGGGTTATGCATAGATCCCCCTCCAAAAACTAAATATTAATTCCAATAACTCTTTTTCTAGAAATGTAAACACATTCCCAAATACCCCAATTTACCCAATACACAACTGTAAGTCAAATACACCTTTTACAATGTGAGAGTTTAAAAGCTTTCCATACTTCTGTTATCCATTTCACTTCTGCCAAAATTTGACTCCATTGATTAAGCTCAGGTTGAACATTACCAAAAGCCATTTGTAATAATTTAACTTCTGATTTATTAAAAAAATCCCACCACTTTTATACATTCTCTACACCCTTTACTTTTTGATTTGATTATTCTTAATCCAGTTACCTTCAGCCCATATTCCACTTCTGTAACTGCTTCTCTCCAGCCTTTCCCTTTAACTGTTACAACTAAATCATCAGCATATGCTAAATGTATTCTGCTCTGGTAATAATAGCAACTCTCTGTAAGAACATCCCTGCTTTACTCCTGTTTTTATCTTAATTTCCTTCCTGAACCAACCATTTGTAACTGCCCTAATAACTGAATTTCCATACACAGATGTAATAAGCTTTAACATTACTGCCAAAACTCATACTTTTCCAAGATTCCAAACATAGTCTTCTGCCTGATACAGTCATTATCACTTGCAATCAGCTTTATGTTATTTATTTCATTTTGACTTTCTTTTACCATTTACTTTACTATAACTAAAAAGTCTCTAGTACATCTCCCTTTCATTCCAGAAATATTTTCATTAATTAAGTCATTTAATCTTTTATTTATTTTTATAACACATTCATAAAAATGTAGTCTGTATTATTAAGTATAATAGGCCTATAATTCTTTATTTCATCCTTGTCAATTTGTTTTTATAAATACATTTTATAATTCCCTGACATGCTCTCATATCAATCATTTCATCCTTTAAACAATAATTCATAACCTTTATCATTACATATTTTTGATTATAGTACATTTGTTTATAAAATTCAACTAGAGTCAAGTAGGATAAGCTGATTCTTCCGGTAGAACAGGGCAGATTGAGATTACCCAGTTTGAAAGGGTATTTCAGAGCTACATAGTTAAGGATCTTACGCATAGCACAAGCAGAAAACTATAATTCAAAGTAGGAAGGGATGATGATGAAATGGGGGGGGGGTGTAGTTCAAGAAACAAGCAGAGATTTGGATTTTGGATACAGGTCTTCAAGGATAATATCGGCAATCTTGCCGAATATTTTATCCAAAAAGTAGCAAAAAGTATCCTAAGAACTACACCAACACAGGAATGGAGAAAGGAGATTCTGCCGATAGGGATGACTGCAACTAGGGATATAGACAATAGGCAGGAAGGGGCTGAAATTTATTGGAGAAAACTGGCAAAGGAACCAAGGTATTGGGGGCAAGTAACTAAGATGATAGAATGGGAAGACATCAAGAATTTATTTGGACTGCAGGTTAAAGATTGCCTTCCCTATCAAGGATTGATATCAGAGTATAGGCAAAGAGAAACAAATAGGGGGTACTAAATGAAATATCTGGTAGAGATTTTAGAAGAATATAGAACAAAAGCCGCCATTAAAAAAAGGAATAATTAGTGGAACATATAAAATATTGCATGATAACTATAAAAATCAATCAGAGGAGGTTAGAAAGGAATGGGAAGAGAAACTGGATAAGTAATTCACAAAGAAACAATGGGAAGATATATGTATGTCTTCGAAATATGCAACAAAATCTAGAAGATTTATGATTTTTGCTTGGAAATGTTTACACAGATATTTTTATACACCAAGTAGACTCTAGAGAATTCTTACTCAGGTAGTCAGCAAATGTTGGAGGTGTGACAAGGAAGAAAGAGGTATTTGGGAATATATTTTATGGGAGTTCAGTGAGTTGGCAGACTTTAAGGATTCCATGCATAATGCACAGTCAGAGATGCTGGGTGGGCAGATTGCTGTGATGAGAGAGTTGATTTTCTAATCTATGATACAGAATCATAATTGCCAAGACATGGTAAGGCCTTAATGTGTCTAATTATGATGGCTGCCAAAAAAGCACTTACTAGAAAATGGAAATTAGTATCTAAACCAGCTATACTAGAAGTAGCGAATATACCAACACAGATAAAACTGGAATTGAGATATTTAGAAAGGGGTAGGAGCAAACTACATAGGAAAAATACAAAGGACGAATGAGGTTTAAAAGAAGGCAAGACTTAAAAGAGCTATGTAATGTTTGACTCAAAATGATTGGATAGATTATAAGTGATGTATAATGTTTGCAAGTGAGAGTGTGTCGGTATGGTTTGTAATTTAAATTGCTTGCAACTAGGATTGTGTCAGTGTGGTCTGTTTTCATCTATATGAATATATGAATGTATGATTGCCTATGTTGTAAGTGATGGTTTAATAAAGATTTTTCTTGTTTAAAAAACAATCATAAGTCAACCCATCTGGACAAGGCATGTTTATGTTTTTAATGTCTGCCAAACCTTTGCAAATTCCTACATTTTGCTGGAATATCCTTTATTTTGTTTCTATCCCAATTTACCTTTGAATCACTATAATCATCATTACTTTCTATGTGCTTTTCCACAATCTTCATATTTTCTGTCAAAGCATATATTTGTTCCCATTCTTATGTTTTAATGCTTCTATTTTCTCTTCTACTTTTTAATTTTTTACCTAAAAACACGTGAGACTTTATCTGCCTTACATTGCAACAGGTATCTATTTTTATATAACAATATGCTTCTATCGGGTCTATATTAGAATACCAAATGAAAAAAAATAGCGAACGTCTAAACATTAAAAAGACTGGACCTCGAACTTGCTATTGTGAGGGGCTGCATCCCCCACTAAATATATATACCAGCTCCGAGATCGCACTACAGTGAGGAAAGGGCAAATATTAAAATCTTCACTGTACCGCAATCTGGCAAACAGCACTTTGAGGTCCGATCTTTTCGCTGTTTTGCCGTTCGCTATTTTTTTAATTCGGTCTTCTAGACCCACTTCTCTCCTCACTTATTCTTTACAAATTTCCCTTCATTTATTCTATCGCTCATCCTTTCTTATACAATTTTCATACTGTTCTGCTATATTTCATCTTTTCATTTTTCCAGAAAAAGATTCTAATCTCTAAAATTATTTTTAATATTTTTCTTTGTATGCACACCACCAAATGTCTATAGTATCATAAAAAGGTATCATAGATGTATGATCCTGAAATAACTTTCCTATTTCTTGCCTGAAATATAACTCTTTTGTTACCTCTCCTACTAACCTTTTGTTACCCTTTGCTTTATAATATAATCCTCCACATTTGATATTTCCACTTTTATTGCACAATGATCTGAGAAATCCCCCTTTTTGTTATCTCCTTTCTAGTTTCCAAAACACTGAATACATTATATAATCTATTTCACTTTTTATGTTTCCACATGTATATGTATATTGTCTTTTCTTACCTAACACCAATTTTCACATTTTAATCATCTTGCTACATACCTAAATAACTTTATTTATTTTTTTCTACTATTCTTAAATTACATTTAAAATCCCTTAGATTAACAATATCCATATTCTGTATGACATTTTTAATTTCCTCAAGAATAATTTCCCTTGTTTTAGCAGTAGTTAGAGCATATATTCCTATAACACTCCACACTTTACCTCTGTTTTTAACATTCACAAACATACACCTACCTGAAACAAGAGTCATTACATCTAATTTTTAACATATTCTTTTTTACTAAAATGCTACCCCTAAACACAAATCCTCTCCAAAACTCTGTTTCACATCATCACTCTGTGTAACTTCAAACTATTTTTTTCTGAAGCATTTTACAACCTTATATCAAGTAAAACTATAATAGTACAACTGTCTTTTGCACACCATTTCACAGTATTTAATCTTCTGTTTTTATTTATCAAATTGCTAACATTTAATAACAGAATAGATAGATTACCCTGTTCCCTTTTCTTACCTTATTTTCCTTTTTCGTATTCTATTAACAATAGATTATTCTTCCCAATTCCATTATCTCTCATTTCATCCTCTTCATTAGTCAAATTTTCATAAACATTTTGCACTTCCACACAATACTGTTCGCCATCCATTTCAAGTTCTTTCCCTTTAGACATTATGTTTTCCCCTTTTCACCTAATTCACAAACTTCATTTACAGGTTCATAGGAGATAACTAGGGTAACTGCTTAGGTTCATAGGTTCATAGGTTGGTACTAGGCTATCAGCCCTAGGGCCTATACAAGCCTAGCCATAACAATTCCCTGGCTATTTCTTCCCACACTATTTACTTCCCTGGACCCCTGTCTAGCAGGGCAACTGACGTGATCCCTGGGGTGAATTTCCTTTCTCCCATCCAATCATCAAGATTCCTTTTGAAGAGGGCCAAAGAGGCACTCTGCTTGACATGTATGGGCAATCTATTCCAGAGTCTGGGGAGTCTCTGGGTCAGGAACATACCCCTCCAGCATGTTTTGTTCATTGTGATGACAAGGTTTAGATCCCTGGAAATTGTGGCTCTGAGGGATTGGGATTTCTTTAAGTTTAGTATGTCCAACAGCTCTGGGTTTGACATGGCCTTGTATGTTAAGCAGAGATTGCCTCTGAGTAGACGATATGCGACAGAGTATAGCTGGAGATTTTTAAGGTGGTCAGCGTAGGGCATCTGCTTTAAGCCTGTGATTCTTTTAGTGAGGTATTTCTGCGGCCTTTCCAGATGTTGCAGATGTCTTGAGAGGTACATACCAAACAGGGCGTTGTATTCTATAATGGGTCTAAAGAGGGATGAGTACAGTGGGACAATGATCTCCTTTTTCTGGATGAAAAGCCCTTAGTGATGAGGTATGCCACATAGAAGGATTTCCTGACTGTTGTGGCGATGTGGTTATCGAAAGTGTCCCTAAGTCTCTTATCAAACTTTCGGTGTTTAGTGTACTGCCACCTATATGGTAATTCACGGATGCATGTTTTTTCCCAAAGGGGATAAATAACTATACATTTCTTGGCATTGAGCTTGAGCCCATAGCTCTGGCACCAAGCATCTGTTTCTGTAAGGCCCTTTTTTAGAGTATCCACATCATTTGGGGATTCAATAATAGCTCCCTGTTTGCAGTCATCTGTGAACTTTGCTAGCCAGAGTCCCTTAGTGTTGGCGTGTACTTCAGAGAAGAAGATGCCAAACAAGAGCGGTCCCAGGACTGAACCCTGAGGTACTCCACTTGTCACTTGTCTGGAGCTAGATTTGGAGTCAGCTACTTTTACAGTGTGGGTTCTATCAGTAAGCCAGTTAGCAACCCATTCGTTATGTAGGGATTAATGCCCAGCTTAGTAAGTTTATCTATGATTCCAGAGTGGGGGACAGTGTCAAAGGCCTTGGCAAGGTCTAGATAGGCTGTGTGGACCACCTTACCCTTGTCCATGGCTCTGGAGACTGATTAGAAGAAGTCAATCAGGTTCAGGAGACAAGATCGGCCCTTCACGAACCCAACCTGGGTGGGGTCCAGTGTTTGAAGGTTGCCAATGTCTTTGTTTATAAGTTCCATGATAATACGTTCCATGGCCTTGCAGATTAGGCTCATCAGACTGATGGGACGGTAGTTTCTGGGATCCAAGGCAGATCCCCCTTGTGGAGTGGGATAACTGTAGCTCTGCACCACTCAGTGGGCATGAAACCTGAGGTGAGGCTATGATTAAACATGACACTTAGGTGAGGTGCCAGTTCATATTGTAGTTCATGTAGTACACAGCCCGGGATGTCATCTGGTCCCATGGATGCTGTATTCTTAGCTTTGGAGAGTGCATTTATTACCTGTGTGGCCATTATTACTGGAATTTGGCAATTTTCTGGTATTGAGATGGGCCATTTAGGGGGTGAGAGGGGGTGAAGTTGGCACTGAATCGATCTGCCAGGATATTGGCAATATCCTTGGGATCAGTATATTTAATGCCATTCTGTTGTAGCTCAGAGCAGATCTGAGCATTGCCATTTAGATTCTTGACATAGTTATAGAATGCCTTGTGGTTGTCTTTGGAATCTTTGGCAATTTTATTTTCGTAACTAGCTTTGGAGGGTTTTATGAGGGATCTCAGTTTCTTACTGAGGCTGGTAAGGGAGTTTTTTGCATCCTGGGATTTTCCTCTTTTCTGCAACAGTTTCTTCCTTTTGTTGTAAAGTTTGTTTATGGTAGGGGACCGCCAGATTGGCTTCCTTTTTTTGGATGAAAGCATCTTGGTTCTATTTGGGATGGCACGATTCATACATGAGTGGATGTGCTCATACAGTGCCTTAGTGTAGGATTCAGCAGTTGAAATTTCAGTTCCCATCTGCATGGGTGTCATGAAGTTTGTCACTTCTGACTTGAGTAGCATGAAGTTGGCTTTGGAGAAGTTTTTTATGGAGGTTTCCTTACTGGGGGTGGGGGTGGGATGTGGATGTTAAGGGTGATTAGCTTATGGTCAGACCTGACTAACGAGGGGGTGACCATAGGTGTGGAGCATCGATTTCCCATGTTGGTAATGACCAGGTCTAGGATATTGGAGCCCCTGGTGGGACTATGGATTAGTTGCTCCAGGGCGTTGGAATTTATGAATTCCAAGAATCATTGGGCAAAGGTGTTGGTACATGAGTAGTTTTCCCAGTTAATGGCAGGGTAGTTAAAATCACCCAGTATTAAGGTGTTTAGTTCTATCTTAATATTTTCCAGTATGTTTAGAAAGGTGTAGTGAGAATCTTGGGGTATGTTGGGGGATCTGTAGCAAGCTACAATTTGGATTGCAGTCTTACCTAGTGTTAGTTGCACCTGGAGTATTTCAGATGCATTGTGCTGGGCAACTAGCCTGGTAGTGTGAATATCCTTGGTGAATATTGACACTCCTCCACCTTTAGTGTTTCGGTCCTGGTTTGGTGGCCAAAAAGTGTGGTAAGAGTTGTAGCCTGGTATTGCAGGGCTGCTCTCTGGAGCCTTGAACCAGGTCTCAGTTACTGCACAGATATCGATGTTCTCCATTTTTAGGAGTGCCTCGAGAGAGTGCATTTTGAGGTTTAGACTTCTAGCATTGAGTAGCATTACCTTCAGATTTTGCATGCTTGTACCTGTTACAGTGGTGGTTTTGTCCTTTGAACTTTGCCTAAAAAAGGCACTATAAGGGTGGCAAGAGCCGTAGCCAGTAACCTGAATCCCAGGGGCGACAGGTGCAGACCATCTCTGGCAAAGTATCGTGGTCTGTCTGTCATGTCGTCCCAAGCAGACAGATACTTGTTCCCATTTGAATGACACCAGAAGCTTAGCTAATTGTTGAAGTCAATCATTTTGTCCTCATATTGTGGTATCATTCTGGGCGAAGACAGGATGCTACTCATGGCTAAAGTCATAGGTGCCTGGGCCACATGAGCCGAGAGCTCTTCCATGTCTCTTTTTATGTCATCCAGGGAGGTACATCTCAAGTCATTCACTCCAACATGGACAATGACAGAGTCATATTTGTACTTGTTGTGGAGTGACTTGAGTACATGCATTATGTGGCAGATCCTGGCACCCAACAGGCAGCTGACTGTAATTTTCTCCTTGTTCAACCTGGTGAGTGGGACATCAGTGTGCCGTACTATAGAGTCACCTATGACTAAAGTGTTAGGTACATTGTCTTGTCTTAGGGACTATTGCTGGGTGGCACACTGGTGTTGTGAACTATGTGATACTTTGGTTGTGATTGGTGTTTGTTTGCGTTTCAGCTTCAGAGGTCCTTGTTGCTTGGGCAGGTTAAAGTTAAGGGCTTCTGCATATGTGGATTTAGTGTTGCTATATGTGGGTGTTGGTGGTGTGGGTTTAGAAGGGCTATGTGTTGCTTGAGGTGTAGTGTGGGTGTTAACCTTCTCCTCTTGACTGTCTAGCACAATCTTGGATGGAGAGAGCTTTGCTTCCATTTTGGCTATGTAAGTGTATCTCTCACAGGTTGTAGTGTTGGGTGGTAGGAGGAGAGGGTTGTCTGTGTACATGAGGCAATTGCTGCATTGCCCTAGTATGCCCAGATTCACCAGGTGGACAGGAGAAATCACCGGAAGCTGACCCTTGGACATGCCTGGTTTGGTGCTTTTGTTTTTGTTTTGTTTTTGTAAAGTACAGGAGCTGTTTTCCCTTACCTTAGCAAGGTACTTTGCAATTATAGGCTGTTTAGCGCCTACTATTAATTTCTCCTTAATAACAAGGAGAGTTGAGTGCTTGTATCAGTTTAAGGCTTCCTAGTGCTTTCCAGCAGGTATTAGAGCAAGTGCTAGTCACAGGGATGCTTAAAGGTAAGATGAAAAAAAAAATGCACACTGCAGTATGCACTAGAGAAGTTAGATGTGAAAGTAGGTAACTTAAGTTTTACCTGTTTAAAAAGTTATGGTTTAGTGGAGAGTTACTATTTTTAAAACAGCAAGATGGATTGAAAGGGGTGGTCACTTTTGTATTCTGGTACTATGGAATACAGTAGGATGGCCAATACATTTATATAGTTGAAGGGAAGGGATTTCAAAAATGATGGTTTTGTGATTACTCACCCAAGCCAGTGAAAGTAGAGAGGAAATGAGATATATGGTCAGATTAACATAAGAGGCAGGCAACTAGAAACTTTAAAGCCTAGCTGATATAACCCAATTGTACCTAGTATATGACCCCTAGGGTCAACAAGGTGGCATGGGATTGAGCTTATTCCTAGAGTATTTTCTAAATCTCCCCTGTCCATAAGAGACATCGACACTGACTCAGGTGTGAATTTGTGATTCCCCTTCCTTGATCCAAATTGCTCATGAAGAGTAGATTCATTTACTTTAACCACATGTGCCCTGTCCATGAGCTAGTTGGCTATCCATCTGGTGACATAGGGATTTATGCCCAGTTTTGTGAGTTTACATATAATACAAACAAATAAACTCTCACAATGGGCACGCAAACAACTAAATAAGCCCAAACAAACATGTATAACACTCCCAAACTGTAACAAATTCTTCTGAAAGAACGCACCCTTCAAAGCAAAAAACTTTTGCTATAAAGTTCTTTTATTCACCAACACACAAGATGTAGCGCTTTCATCCACATAAATGTGGACTTCATCAGAATACCAATTAACAGTTGATTATACATTTTATAAGCCATTTTTGGTGCCAAAAATATTCTACCAAGCATCTAATACTACCAATTACACTATTAAAATGTTAAAAAATGAAGGAAGAAAAAAAAATTCATTCACACAATACAAATATATTGAATGTCAAAGCTTATTAACCATAAAATTCATGGAATTCCTAACACACTATTACTTACTAACAAAAATAATTAAACAATATTTATATACTATTTACTATAAATAAATTAATCTGATAAAAAACAATATTATTGGATTAAGTATAATACTCAGTCATTATGTACTTATCAATACACACACACCATTGTAGTACACTAATAAAATAAAATATTATATTGCACACCATCCTTACCTAAGCCGCTTCTTACTCATTTCCCTATGTACGCATCTGTAATATGGGCTTAATTGTAATATAATCATTAAGTCCAGGGAAGTTTAAAGCGTCTATCAGTAACTGCCATCTAGTCTCCCTATACCCTAAAAGGGCTTTAATGTTACCCCCTCTCCATCCTATTTTAATCTGTTCAAGAATGGCGAATTTAAATGTATGCTCATGTCCTTTCATCTCTATGTGCCTATAAAGGGCATTAGTTTTATCTCTTCTAGTGATGTTGTACAAATGATCATAAATCCTGTTCTTGAAACATCTCTCTGTTTTTCCAATATAATAACATGGACAGTTGGCCATATACACAACATATTTGGAATTGCAATTCCCCTGTGCAAATATGACCTGAGTTTTATTGACATTGTCCAACACAACTCCTTCAACTTATAATATACTAGAATATTGTCTGCAACATCCACATTTCCTAGTATGTCTTTTGTTTTGCAGTGTATTGACCCACCCATGTTTCAAACTTCTCTTTAAATTGTTATCCATTTTGTAAACAAAGAATGGCGCTGGCCCCACTATATCCCTTATGTCGTTGTCTACTAACAAAATGTTCCAGTTGTTAGCCATTTTCTGTTTAACTTTGTTTACGTACGGTGAGTATTCAAAAATACATGCCCTTTGATAATTTGTATCATCATCTACTTTGCCCACTGAAATAGTCTCTGATAAAGGTTTCCCTAAAATAGGGGGATATTTTCTACCCCATTCACTAATGACATAGCCCCTTACATCATTTAACATATTTATGGGATACCCTCTCTGTTTAAATAAGTTCCATATATATTCCATTTCTTTAACCATGTCTACATACTGAGACGTCATCCGGGTGGCACGTATACATTGTCCTTTGAAAATGTTCCTCATTGTTTTTCTGGGGTGATTACTCATATATTCAAGGTAACTGTTGGAAAAGGTACTTTTTCTGTGTATACTGGACTTGAAACCATGATTGGTATTCATAATAAAAGTGTCCAAATACGCTGTCCCATTAGTGTTGCACGTATGTGTAAATCGTAAAAATGTAGTTGAGTTATTAATATAGTCCATAAATTTCTCAAATGTTTCCAAAGAACCTTTCCACAATAAAAATATATCATCCAAAAATCTCAAATAATGTCTGATGTGCTTGTAAAATCTACTTTGAAAAACATAAGTGGTTTCCCAATCTAACATGACCAGATTAGCAAACATGGGGGCACAAGCTGCCCGCATTGCCACACCCCTGGTCTGTTTGTAATACTCTCTCTCAAAGTAAATGAAATTGTTATCAAGCACTATCGACATCATTTCCAAAATAAGGGATACAAAGTCCCAGTCTAAGTTGGTATTTTGTCTAATACTTTTGCAGAACCCATCTAAACCAGGTTGTTCAGGAATACATGAAAATAGGTCTACAATATAAATGGTGATGTAATATAAACTTCCCTGGACTTAATGATTATATTACAATTAAGCCCATATTACAGATGCGTACATAGGGAAATGAGTAAGAAGTCTCTTAGGAAAGGTTGGCGTGCAATATAATATTTTATTTTATGTTATTGGTGTACTACAATGGTGTGTGTATTGATAAGTACATAATGATTGAGTATTATACTTAATCCAATGATATTGATTTTTATCAGATTAATTTATTTATAGTAAATACTATATAAATATTGTTAAATTAATTATTTTTGTTAGTAAGTAATAGTGTGTTAGGAATTCCATGAATTTTATGGTTAATAAGCTTTGACATTCAATATATTTGTATTGTGTGAATGGATTTTTTTCTTCCTTCATTTTTTAACATTTTAATAGTGTAATTGGTAGTATTAGATGCTTATGATCTGTAGTGAGAGTAGGGAACAGGTGGAGGAGACCCTGGACAGATGGAGATATGCTCTAGAGAGAAGGGGAATGAAGGTCATCAGGACTAAGACAGAATATATGTGTGTGAATGAGAGGGAGGATAGAGGAATGGTGAGGATGCAAGGAGTAGAGGTGGTGAAGGTGGATGAGTTTAAATACTTGGGATCAATAGTTCAGAGTAATGGTGAGTGTGGAAGAGAGGTGAAGAAGAGAGTACAGGCAGGATGGAGTGGGTGGAGAAGAGTGTCAGGAGTGATTTGTGACAGACGAGTACCAGTAAGAGTGAAAGGGAAGGTCTACAAGAGGGTAGTGAGACCAGCTATGTTATATGGATTGGATACAGTGGCATTGACAAAAAGGCAGGAGCTAGAGCTGGGTGTGGCAGAGTTAAAGATGTTAAGATTTGCACTGGGTGTGACAAGGGTGGACAGGATTAGGAATAAGTATATTAGAGGGTCAGCCCAGGTTGGAAGGTTTGGAGACAAAGCCAGAGATACAAGATTACGTTGGCTTGGACGTGCTGAGGAGGGATGCTGAGCATATTGGGAAAAAGATGCTAAGGATAAAGCTACCAGGTAACAGGAAAAGAGGAAGGCCTAAGATAAGGTTTATGGATGTGGTGAGAGAGGATATGCAGGTGGTTGGCATGACAGAGCAAGATGCAGAGGACAGGAAGAATGGAAACAGATGATCGCTTTGGCGACCCCTAACGGGAACAGCTGAAAGGAGATGATGATGAAATGCTTGGCAAAATATTTTTAGTGCCAAAATGTCTAATAAAATGTGTAATCAACTGTTAATTGGTATTCTGATGAAGTCCACATTTATGTGGATGAAAGCACTAATTCTTGCGTGTTGGTGACTAAAAAAACTTTATAGCAAAAATTGTTTGCTTTGAAGGGTGTGTTCTTTCAGAAGAATCTGTTACAGTTTGGGCATGTTATACGTGTTTATTTGGACTTATTTACATATAATACCTGAGTGGGGAATTATGTCAAATTTCTTAGCCAAGCCAAGGTAGGTGGTATTTATTGTCTTGCCCTCATTCATGGCCTTAGTGACTTTCTCAAAGAAGTTCACCAGATTCAGTAGGCATGACCTGCCTTTGACAAAGCCAAATTAAGTTTTGTCCAGTGTTTGGAGGGTTCCTATATCATTATTTACCACTTCAATGGTTACTCTTTCCATGGCCTTACAAATAATACTAGTCAAGCTACTGGTCTGTAATTTCCCAGGTCATTTGGTCAATAGGTCCTGATTTAAGCTATTTAAGAGGTAACCTTGTATATCATCAGGCCCCAGTGTGGTCAGGTTTTTAGATTTAGAGAGTGCAGTGGCTACCTTTTCCTTGGAGATAAATGGCAGAGGAGTGGTGGGGGCTATTTTCTGGAGGAGAGCTGGGGGTGATGGGGAGGTGAAATATGAGCTGAATTTATCGGCAAGCTGATTTGCTATATCTTCTGGCTGAGTATTGGTGATGCCATCTATAACTAATTCTGCACATTGTTGGGTATTACCGTTATGATTGAGGACATAACTAAAGAATGCCTTGTGGTTATCTTTAGCTTTGGAGTTTATTTTTACCTGAAAGTCTGCTTTAAGGGGCTTGACTAATTCCCTGATTCACTTGTTTATACTAGTGAGGGATTTAATGCTTTGTTGTTCTACAACCTATTAATACCAGTGCTCCACCAGAGTGGCTTTTCTGTGGTTTGATCTTGGTTTATTTCACTCTGGTACTGCTCTTACTATGCAGTTGTTTATATGGCCTTACAGGCCTTTTGTGTACACCTCTGCATAGGCTTCTGTGTTTTCTGAATATGAGGGAGCTTGGAATCTAGCTATGCTGTCACTTAATAGGAGGTAGTTTACCTTAGAAATGTTCTTAATGTTTTGGGGGTTAGGTGGAGGGTCTTTTTTTACCTTTAATTCCAGGGAAACTGCTTTGTGATCTGATTATACCAGTGAGGACATCACACTGTTGTGGGGGATGGGGTGCAGCACTCTCCCAAATTTGTGAGTACCAGATCTAGTATATTTGTTCCCCTAGTGGGACTGCAGACCAGCTGTATTTGAATTTACAAAGTCAAGAAACCTTTGGACCTGCATGCTAGTGGTTGTGTATGCCTCCCAGTTAATGGAGGGGTTGTTAAAATTACCCATGAGTAAGGTATTGGGTTGGATGATGAGTAATTCAGTTAACTTTGGTATGATGTGTGGGTTTCCTGGTTCATGCTGTGGGACCTGTAGCTAGCAAGAATATCCTAATGGATTTTTCCCATGATTAATATGGAGTAGCTCAAACATGTCATATTAACTGACCAGACTTGTGTACTTACCTTTTATGGAGATAGCTACACCTTTGCCTTTAGCTCTTATATGTTCAGTAGGTAATCAGAACTTATGAAAGACATTATAGCCATGCACTGCTGGAGTGCTTTCTGTGGCTTTGAACCATGTTTCAGTAACTACACAGACGTCAGCATTTTTCAGGGTGGGGAGAGCTTCTAGGCAGTGCAGTTTCTTGTTGAAACTCCTAGCAATGAGCAGCAACACTTTAACTTGTCCTGAGTAGCTTTTGTTATGTTGGAAGGTTTGTTTGTTTGTCAATGCCTAGAAAAGGCAGTATAGGGATGAATAATGTTTTGGCCAATATCTGAAAGCCTAGAGGTAACAGTTGAAGAAAGTCTCTGGGAAAGCAGCGTGACCAGCTGACCATGTCCTCCCAGGATGACACATATTGGACCTGTGAAATGACACCAGTAGCTAAACCAATTGTTAAAGTCAGTCATTTTCTTTTGGTATTGTATCATCATCCTTGGAGACCATAGAATAATGCTCAGTGTTAGGCTCACACCTACCAGTGATGCATATTCTAAGAGCTCAATCATGTCTCTTCATATAGTCCAAAGAGGTATGTCTCAGGTCATTCACACCCACATCTATCACTGAGTCATACTGTTACTTAGGGGTAAGTGACCTGATTGCTTGTGTGATCTGATGGATCCTGGCCCCTAATAAGCAACTAACTGTAACCTTCTCCTTATCCAGTCTGGTAAGAGGGACATCAGTGTGTCCCACAATGGAGTCACTTATGACTAGAATGTTAGGTTGTGGAGTGTTTCACCTTATAGGCTTGGTAGTTGAGACATAATGAGATATGGCTTTATGTGCTGTGATGGTAATTGTCTTGTTTGTGTGCATGTGGGATTTCTGAGACATGTGTCTGAGATGCCTTTTAGGTTTGGTTTAGTTACATGTGAGCACCTTGGCATATGTGTGTGGTCCTTTTTGGGTGTGGTGAGTGGTGTGTGTGTGTGTGTGTGTGTGTGTGTGTGTGTGTGTGTGTGTGTGTGTGTGTGTGTGTGTGTCACTGACAACCTGTTTATTGCTTTTTGCATCTGCATGTGAGTGTCTAGCCTCCATTTGCAATGTGTGACTACATCTCTCACATACAGTATTTTTATGTTTGAGAATTAAGGGGATATCAGTGTACATGAGCCAGTTGCTACATTTGCTCAGGATTCCCATGTCTACCAAGCTAAATACAGAAATGGTAGTAAACTGCCCATCCATGATTGCAGGTCCTGATGTGTACTTTGCAAGGGATAGCAGTGGAGGGTGTTTGTAACCAGATGCAGGGTGGGTGCTTTCTTGATGTAATCAGCAGCTAACCTAGCCAGTGATGCTACCCAGTGCCCAAATTATATGCTGTCTGAGCAGCGACAGTCCTGGGTGCTATGATAAGGTAATGAAGACCTGAATAGTCCTAACTAAATGTGTAAGTGATACTTACCCTCACAAACTAGATGCTCAGTGAGTAACACAGGCTTAGGTAAAATGCTGAGGGTTTTTTAAAGGCAACTTTCAAATTCTGGTGATTGCATAACAAGGCAACATTAACCACTGCTGAGCAAAGAGCAGCTTCAGTATGCTCCGAAAAAAGCAAGTTTTACAGTAACTGTGCCCTACAGACTATTAGGTAAGGGCACAATAAGCTTTCCGCCAACACTTCCCAGCTTATATAGTGAAATCAACCCTCTCCTACCACAACAGTGCAGGCTTGAACCTCTTAATGTAAAACGACTGATTGGAACATAAGTGTTAAGGAACCATAAACAGATGCTAGGCATTAAATACCAAATCACTAGATAAGATGTCTTACGGTGAAGAACAGCAGCCCTTACAGCGACAATGAAAATTTATGTTTTCATTGACATTTCTCTCAATTCCTGTCTGCTGCACATTCTCATTCATAACAGTAATTTTAATATTGTCAAATTCACAGTCATACCAGAAATGCTAATTACCTCTACACTTTCAATGTTCATGGGTGTTTACTATTCTAATGACCACAAGGCCTTTTTAAGCCTAGCCATACATGTCAGATCTCTCACAAGTTCTGATACCCTTGATAAGTGTAATCAGGGGACTGGGAGGTGAAACATTTACAGGCTACCTTTGTCTATTTCTTTTTTTTTATTATTTTTGCTTTGAATAAGTTCACTAGAGAAATGACTGTTTAAGTTAGCATAGATGATTAAAGTTATAAACTGTTTTCTGCGGTCTATAGTTTAATTCCATCTGCTTCCATTTTCCTATTGTTTCACTCTGTGCAATTTTATCAGACCATGTACCTCTGCTGAGTCTCAAAAAGGTTCCCATGGATAAATGTGTGTATTATAGGCCAAGAATCAGGAAAAGTTATGTTGTTGTCTTAGCTTAGGGAGCACTCTGTGTGAAATGGAATGCCTATATTATTAACAGATGATGCATAAAAAATGTCCAGAAACAGATCTGCTTCATATAATTGCATTACCAGAACATGAAATGCTAAACATCAAGACTACAACAACAAAAACCAATATCTGCAAACATTCAGAAGATCGTAGTGCAGAATATCGAACTTGCAGTAAATATTGATAGGAGCTTGTGGTCACTACACCTGACCCCAGTATTGCAGAAGCTCTGCCCCAATGGGCTGTACAAGGCCTGCTTACCTTGAAGTGTCCCCACCATGCGGTTCAGGAATCGGTTTGCAGTGAGTATTCAGAGGGATGGAAATAATGAAATACAGAGTGAGAAAGCTGTAACCACGGGTGTCCCCTGTACTATTCCTACAAATAAGGATAGTATTTCGGTCAGGAATCCCTCCAGTCATAGTGAGGACGTCTGAGGATACCCTGCTCCCAGGCATAACAATCGCCTCCCAAAGAGAAAAAGGCACAACTCCACTCCTACAGGAACAACTCAGTGTATGTAGCTCTAAGGGCAATATTGTAACAGCATTTTACTATTATCCAGCGTCCTACCAGTGTATGTGATAGCAGCCTGCCGCAAGCCCCCTGAGTCCATAGTTATCCCCCGACTGCTCCTAATAACCCCATAAAAGCATCACAAGTGTTGTGCAGACTCCTAAGTGCTGGGAATCACTCCCCTTATTCGCCACCAGGTGGTAGCATTTTACCATAAAAAGGTCCTGCTAAACCCACTTTTATTAGACCTGAAGGCTTACCAAATAGGATTTATCTCTGCCCCTAACAGGGTTTTCTACTTAATAATTCTCTTTTCTCCCTAGTTTTTCTTTTTCTTTTGAAGGAATTAAAATAGTTCTTGAACATACTATTAGTACAGACACCACAAAAGATACAATCCCACTCCCTGGCTTTACCTGTAGTTGTAATCCTGTTCACAGATTGTTTTTCCTGAGCCACCTCACCTCTCGGCTCAATACCCCTCCCCCTCCCCTGCAGTCCCTACCTCATCCCCTCCCACAAAGACCCATATCCGCCCCAAGTTTTCATAGCAGTGGTGCTCTCTGTGGCGCCATTTTCAAATCAGGAAGCAAACGGCAGGCTGCGAGTCTCGCTACCCAGTAGGTTTGAACTGTAATGCAAATGTACCTTGTTTAATGCAAATCAACTGCCTTAATGTTCTGTTTCAAATGTATTAGAAGACTGTTATAACAAAATACACTGCAATGCAATGTAACCGTAGCTTGTGCTGTTAAACCTACTATGCTACGAACGCTGTACTGGTGACACGTGCATAGAATGACCCTTAAGATATCCTCAGCAGCTTTGTTACTGTTGGGTCTTTAGCGACTGTAACATATAAGGTTACAGAAATTTAATATAGAAGCCTGAAGCTTCATTTGTTTGTTTTTCTTGACTATATCCTTACTATCTACCTCTTATACCAGTAGAACGACTTGCATAACTGCTGATAAGTGCTGATATATGTATATATATATATATATATATATATATATATATATATATATATATATATATATATATATTAGACTAACGACCACAGGGTATAGGAACTGTTGCTAGTATGCTGTCCATGTGAAACATTAATATTGTAGTTGTGTTTTGTGCAAGCGTACATATTTCCATCGCTAGTTAATACAGAGACACAAAATACCTAGTGGCTCCCATTCTTTAGTATTCGGCCACTGTTTACTGTTTTCAGGTCCTCCCGACCTTATTGTGTAGTGCATTATTAACGGATTTCTACAGCTGCTAGCACTTACTATGTCACTTATGCTGTAAAGACCTTAAAAAACCTAGTGGCTCCTAGATTTCTATTAGAATTCATCTGAATATATGTTTTCAGGTCATCCTGACCTTACTGAATAGTGCGCATGAGCGTACTTATACAGTCGCTAGTACTTACTCACTCGCTAGTGCTGAAGCGATGTGAAACATCTAGTGGCTCCTAGATGCTTTAGATTTCTCCCAAGAGTTGCTATTTTTCAGGTCCTCCTGACCTCATTGTGCACAGTAACCTTATTCATATGAATGCATTATAGTATATGGTATTTTGTGTAGTGTGATTGATGTAAGTGTTCTCCTCACAGTTAACAGGAACATTGTATTTGTGTATAGAATAACAGATCAAGTTATATTATACAGTTAGATCTCCTTGAGTTAACAATGACATTGTTTGTGCAGAGAATAATCATATCCATGTGAATGCATTGTAGTTTAACTTATTTTGTATAGAGTGATTGATACAAGTGTTATCCTTGAGCTAACAAGGGCATTGTATTTCATTTTGTATAGAGTGTTTGTTTGTTACAAGTGTAATCCCCGAGTTAACAGGGGCACTGAATTTAATAGTGGTACTCCATACTTTGTATTACTAATCTGCCTCCCATTTCCCTTCATCTATCCTTATTTTTACAGTTGTCTCTCTCTCTGCCTCCTATTCTACTCTTTCTTCTGCTACATTAGAGGTTTCTCCCTCCTCCTGACTCTCCTCCCACTTTTACTCTTGGTATTTCTCTATCCTTGACTCACGCTGGTACTATTCCCTCTCACACTGAACGCTCCTTTCTCTATTCCCTGTCCTATACACAATCCTCCTCCTACTTTCCTGACGTACTAAGGTTTTTTGTCTCTCCTCTCCTTACAGCTGTAACCACGGGTGTGCCCTGTACTATTCCTACATATAAGGATAGTATTTCGGTCAGGAATCCCTCCAGTCATAGTGAGGACGTCTGAGGATACCTTGCTCCCAGGCATAACAATCGCCTCCCAAAGAGAAAAAGGCACAACTCCACTCCTACAGGGACAACTCAGTGTATGTAGCTCTAAGGGCAATATTGTAACAGCATTTTACTATTATCCAGCGTCCTACCAGTGTATGTGATAGCAGCCTGCCGCAAGCCCCCTGAGTCCATAGTTATCCCCCGACTGCTCCTAATAACCCCATAAAAGCATCACAAGTGTTGTGTAGACTCCTAAGTGCTGGGAATCACTCCCCTTATTCGCCACCAGGTGGGAGCATTTTACCATAAAATGGTCCTGCTAAACCCACTTTTATTAGACCTGAAGGCTTACCAAATAGGATTCATCTCTGCCCCTAACAGAGTTTTCTACTTAATAATTCTCTTTTCTCCCTAGTTTTTCTTTTTCTTTTGAAGGGATTAAAATAGTTCTTGAACATACAATTAGTACAGACACCACAAAAGATACAATCCCACTCCCTGGCTTTACCTGTAGTTGTAATCCTGTTCACTGATTGTTTTTCCTGAGCCACTTCACCTCTCAGCTCTTCCCGCTCCGTTCACCGTCCGGGCTCACTCCGCTCCCCTACCCTACCCACAAATCCCACCCACTCCCAGTGCATCTACATTTATACCTGACCCTGACAACCAATCCAATCTCCACACCAATCAGCACCTTCCTTCAAGTTACACCCAGCCACACCCAAACCAAACACCCCACCCAATAGCCAAACTAAAGAACTAAGATCCAACCACTACCACACCCATCTTACTTCCTATCTGAATATTTCTAGTAGCTACACTAACCATGCAGTTCTTACCACTAGTACTAATACTAACTCTTTCCACACTAACCTACACCACATCCACAGCCACTAACATACCATTAAACAACACATACCACACAACACATACTTTCACACACACACATAAACACATACATTTTACAATCTGCTCTACACTATTTAGTGATAGCTCATTATTCTATATATACAAAGCACCCACTACTCAGCCTCTCAGAGAACAAACACTACCTAGAACAAATATAGACCTAGCACATGCTATAAAACTCAAACTATTCTACAAAAAATGTTTACTAATCTCAGGAGACATACACCCCAACCCAGGTCCATGCAACAACATTCTCTCACACAAACACACATCAGACCTACTTATTATTAACCTAAACTCAAGAAGCATATCTAACAAACTGCATGACCTACACACATTCATAGCCCAATACTCCCCAGATTTACTAACTATTACTGAAACCTGGCTAAAACCCTCCACCCAAAATGAATAAATTCTCCCACCAGGCTATAACATCCTAAGACTAGACAGAGATGCTAAAAAGGGAGGCGGAGTTGCTATTATATTTAAAAACACACTCAACCTCCAGCCTCTGCAAACCCCACTTCCCAAATTCCAAAATGCTGAAACATTAGGCTCAGTTCTATCTCTAAACAACAAAAAAAGAATTAACATCCTTTGCAGTTATATCCCTCCAGGAAATAACTCAGCAACAATAGAGGAAATCTTACAATGGGCTACAACCAACCTGCCACAAGAAACTATCCTGTTAGGAGACCTAAATCTAGACTGGCTATCCTGCAATTCTAGCAATCCCACAAACCATATTAACTTATTCGGATTCTCTCAACTAATCCAAGAACCCACCAGAGTGGACAAAAAATCCCAGAAACAGTCAACTATTGATTGGACTTTAGTAAACTTCCCTAGTCATAATTATCACGTGGGCTGCCTACCTTATGCACTCAGCGATCACTGCCCCACTTTCCTTCTTCATAAAAAGTTAAACATAGCCAAACCCATACTGTATAAGGAAACTAGAGATGAGCACAAGGTAAATCCACAAATTCTCAACAGTATATTGCAACAATGTAATTGGCAACCATTACATACTCTGGAACTAGACCAAGCAGTTAAACTTTTCAATAGTACTTTTATGAATGTTCTGAATACAGTAGCTCCCATTAGAAAACTTAGAACCAAAGTAAACTATGCTCCTTGGCTGACTAGGACCACAAAAGGCTTACTACAAGCCAGAGATAATGCCTGGAAGATCTGGAAAAAGAACAACACTAGCTTAAATAGACAGAACTATCAACAACTTCGTAATCAAGCCAAAAGACAAACAAAGCTACTTCCTAAATCTCCAAAACAAACATTATAAACCCCCCCAAAAGTTCTGGCATGCTATCAACTCCCTTCTAAAACCTGGCAAAACTACCACCCCAGCTCCCAACACAAATACCACTAATGACAGCTTAGCTTCTCAATTCAACCAACACTTCATAGACTCTATTCTATCACTATCTACCCAGCTATTTAGCAATAACCCTCTATCCACCCCCACTAAGGACCACAATAACATACCATCATTTACTCTCTCACCTGTACCAACCTCCATAGTCAAAAAACTACTCTCAAAACTAAAACCTACCACTCTTGCAGCTGATGGCCTACCCACTAATTTCCTAAAACTGGCAGCTGAATCTCTAGCCTACCCTGTCTCAATTCTGATTAACCAATCCATAAAAGAAGCTTACATCCCTCAACTATGGAAAGTATCACATATTATCCCCCTACACAAAGGTGGCAACTCCTACGAGCTATCAAACTACCGCCCCATTGCTATCCTATCCCCCCTGTCCAAACTCCTTGAAAAATGTATTCATATCCAAGTGATGCATTTCTTAACCTCACATAATCTCCTCTCCTCAACCCAGCACGGCTTCCGTCCAAACCATAGTACAACCACCACTCTTCTGTCTTTCACTAACCAGGTTAACCATCTTAGAAATAACAACAACTTTGTATCTACCATATTCTTAGATATCTCTAAGGCATTTGACATGGTCTCACATAACCTACTTCTAGACACACTATCATCAATGTCCTTTGCCCCCTCTACAACTGTTTGGTTCAAAAACTATCTCTCTGATAGGAAACAATCAGTCAAATGGCAAGGAGCCCTATCACCTTTACTATCATCCACCATAGGTGTTCCACAAGGCTCAATACTAGGCCCATTACTATTCACTATTTTCACCAACAGACTACACACCTCCACACTGCATGCATCACTCATACAGTACGCTGATGACTCCACCTTAATCTGCTCAGCCCCATCCCTAACCACTCTTCAAAACCTTCCCCAGGAATCCTTTAACTCCATTGAAAAATGGATTACTGATATCCAACTGATTCTTAACCCCAACAAAACCAAATTACTCCTATTCACCCCAAACAAATACAGACCCACACCCCATTCTTTCACAGTCATTTCCAAAAATGACACCACAATTTCCCCCTCCCTCCATACAAAACTCCTTGGCACTGAAATAGATAAAGATCTTCACTTCGATGTCCATATCTCTCAAACCATTAAGAAAATACATAAAAAATTAGGAACCCTGTATAAACACAAACACTTCTTAACAGACCAAGCACGAGTCACCCTAGCCCAAACCCACCTTCTGTCTACCCTAATGCATGCATCTCCAATCCTAACCCACATTAGGAAAACAGACATGAACAAACTAGTCATGTTACAATAAAATTGCTAAATTCACCAATAACTCTGCTTTTCGTAGCCATCATTGCCTTGTTCTAAAGGAGCTACAGTAGTTAGAACTTCCTCATTTAATTAGTTACCACCAACTAGTCCTCACCTACAACATCCTAAAGAATCCAAACAAGACTCCAGCCCTGAACCAACTGCTTAACTAATACTCAGCAAACCGTCCACTCCACTCATCCAACAAAATCCTTTTGCGTATAACTCAAGCCAACAACACTGCAGGTAAAGCTCTTTTCTCTCATACCATAGCAAAAATGTGGAATAACCTCCCCCAGAATATTTCCTCAGCACCTTCTATCTCACTCTTCAAAAAAATCACTCAAATCACACCTCTTGCATTCCTGGCTCTGTCCTTGCATCACATAAATGCTTTCCCGCTCTCCTCAAATACTTCCTACCTTCCTCTATATTCTGCTTACTGTCTCTATATTACAGTACTGACAACTCCTCAAAACTGCCATACAGGGCCTTCCTCTGGTCACACTTAAACTTGCTTAGCACAAAATATTGTCTTTTATACTGTCACATGTGATGTCTCTGATGATTGTATTGTTACAATGGAGTCCTTTTTGTTTAGTTGGAACAAACTACTTTAATCGTGTTCTTCTTGCATGAAATATCTTGTATTGTAAAAGTTCCCACTGTACATATAGTTTAATAGTGAAGCTTTTCTCCCCAGGACTCCGCTGTAAATGGACCTCGTTCCAGTCGGACTTTCCCGGTCAACAAATGTAAAATAAATAAATAAATAAATAAATGTTAGTAAGTATAAAACAATAAGTGACTTTGTCAGTCACATAGGCAAATACTCATAGTCATACAGTATGGAAATGGAGGCTGAGAGAATCCAACTTTACAGAAGAGGAAGGCAAGGTATCACTTTATCATATAGCTCACAGCTTTAAGTTAATGTGCCCTGACTGCTGTCAAGTTTTTATTTTTTATGCACAGTGAGAGTCTGACTGGCAGGAACAGCAGTGGTAGTACACTCCTGGCCTGAGCCCTTACTCCTTCCCGAAAAAAAATTACTTGCCATAACATGGTGTTCTCTCCCGAGCTGTTAAAATACTTTAGAAAGTATAAATTATTTTGTTTGCACTGGCATTTCAGGGTGCTCCTAGCTGAAAATTTGGAAGCTGAAAGCATACTGCAAAACATGTTGCATTTCTTGAGTTAACTGCTCACCCTTACAATCACACATTAGGCAAATGGAGGGTCTATATTATATCATCGAACGCTTAAAAACTATGCACACACCACTAACTACCCACTTACCTTAACCCAAACCCTAACCCTAAGATCCGTCACTATCGCACACTCACCTCACCCGCTCCCTAACCCTAACTCACTTAAATCTGCCCTAACCCTCATGTCCACTCAATCGCACACACACCTAACCCGAGCCCTAACCCTAACTCACCTAAATCACCCTAACACTCACATCCACACAATCGCACACTTACCTGAATCCGACCGGTAACTTTCCACCATAACACTGAAAATACCAAAGCAACAGAAACGGACAACCAAATTCTTTCCCTAGGAAAAAATTTGAGTTTCTGCTGCTTTGATATTTTGCAGTTTTGCGAAAATAAGTTTGATCAACCAGTGTTCACTTTTTTAAGCATTCGAGGATATAATATAGACCCGCAAATGGAGGCTGAGAGACCCAAATCTGGAGCACAGAAAGGCAAGGAAGTATTTTTGTGTTTAATAATAGCTAATAGCTTTAATCCTCTGTGCTCTGACCATAACTCTTTTTTTTTTACTCAAATGATTTTTATTTTGAGGAAATAGCACAATAATTTAATACATTCATAACATTCAGTAACTATTTACGGTAAGTGGGTAGTTAGTGGTGTGTGCATTACATTCAGCCTGACAAAAAGATTCAGATAAAAACATTTGTAGCTAAATAATAAGTTAATATCTAAACTATGATAGTTAAGAAGAGTTTGGTTCTATCTGTAGGGTGTCAATCAAATTCAAAACTTTCCTCCATGGGCTATTAACCAATGGCTTAGTAAAACTTCTTAACTCTTTAGTTCTTTTCTCCATTAGTATACATTTCTTCAGTGATGATAGGAATTCCTCCATTGTGGGTGCTACATTAGAGTTCCATCTTCTAGTTATACATTTTCGGGCTATTGCTAACATTGTCCACAACAAGTACAAGTCATTTTTCTTCATATTATTACTATTAACAACATTCAATAAAATTAAAGACTTAGTATAGATAGCTTGAAGAAATGTGTTAATCTCATTCCAATATGGTTTAATATTATTACAGTCATAAAAATATGAGACCAGTCAGCATTAGTGGACAGATGACATCTCCAACATAACTTGCTGTTTGAAGGGTTCATTTTTGAGAGTTTCTCATGTGTCAAAAAGGATTTGTGTAGAAATTTCCAATGAAAAATCCTCCAGAATTGTGAATAAGAAGTTAGTTTAACTGAAAATAAAATGTTTGTTTTATCTTCCATTGATAATGGTACTTGAAACCCTTTAGTTAGGTATTGCCAGTAAGAATATTTAGGAGCTGTCTTATAGACAATTAAAGTGTTATATAGATATGATAATTCATTCTTATCATTGATATTATTAAATAGAATTCCAAAAATCCAGTTTATAATTTTTGGTACAGTTTTAAAGGATGTGTTATGTATTATTCTAGACAGATTCTTAGTATACACTGTGACACTCTGAAGAACCAACCAGTCATTAGGGGATAGGCCATAGGTTGATAATATACTTTGTGTGTTCAAAGCTTGTTGGTTTTCAATACATTGCAACCAACAAAATAGGTTACTGTTTTCCCCATAAACCAAAAATCTCTCTATGTGTTTTATCAGGGAAATCCCTTGTAATAGTAAATGGTATTAAAAATCTATGCCACAGTTTTATATCTAGATTTGTGTTAATGAATTTTCTAAACACATCAACAATATTTTTTATTAGTGTTAGTTTAGTTCATTTTGTTGTACTATACTGTAAATTTAAACTTAATTAGTGCCATGCCTTGTTATTTTTGTCAGTTACTAAAGCATTTTTTGATAAATAATTTTCATTTATTAGTATAATGGAGTGTAACTAATGAATACTAATGAATGGAGTGTAACTACTGCGGTGGTGGTGCTGCGGTAGCGTTGTCACCTCATAGTTAGACATTGCCTGTTCGATTCTCAGTTAGAGCATCTTCTGTGTGGCGACATGCGTGAATGGGCATTCCTTTGTTGAAGGTTGTGCGTTAGGCCCGGCAAGCCAGCACGTAAAAATCTACTACCCATCATTAGCGGACTGGAGTTCCGCTGTGGTGACCCCTAACCGGAAAAAGCCAAAAGACCAAACAGTATAATGAGTGTAACTGTTTCCAATTGGAAGAGTATCTAGGATTTATCCAATTCATCACTATTTTAATTATAGATGCCTTTATATAAATTTCAGTATCTGTAAATTTTAACCCCCCCCCCCCCATTCCTATTTTCTGATATGATGAGAATATGCCACTCTATTTCTTTTAGGGTACCATAGGAATTTCATCAGAGTTGAAGTGATTTCTTTAAGAATTTTCTTTCCTGGTAGAAGTATAAGGGCTTCTGCTATATATGCTATGACCATAACTCTCACTGCCCCTGATTTCAAAGAATACTCCTGATTTTGTCTCATATTTTAGTCTGTTCCACATAAAATGTAATGTTTACTGGAGAGCAATGAGGATTGCAATCATTTTAGATTTAATTTCAATTGTATAAAAACTGTTATCCTGGTAGCATTCTAAATACGTAAGAACAATATTAAAAACCTGTCCCTGATTTTCTGCCTTTACCCCTCTCTATTTTTTCCCATAATGATCCCCCTAATATGTTGAGAGGCTTTATTTGTATAGCAGTTAGATTCTGTGTAGACAGCAAAGTGATATAACTGCTTGAGGTGTTTGGAGGCTGTCTGCAAATGAAAGTAACTTACCTGTTTGTAATTTGCTGAATTTAAATGTTATAGGACTATTGTGCATTTGTTTGAAATACGTTAAAAACCCTAGGCTATTGTGCACTTGTGTGAAACAAACTTGAAATGCATTATTTTATTTGTAATTAATATTTATTTAAATGTACCACATTCAGACATCTGACATGCACACATTCATCAATGGTGTTGTTGTTGCTGGTGGGGGCTGTCGGTTGATAAGAATGATTGGCCTGCTCTCTTATTCAAATTAATTAGTCATTATTCTGACTTTGCAGGACTTGTGTACATTTATGTAAAGCAAGGTAGACTACCTTATCTTACTGTGATCATTTTTAATCATAATTAGACATTTGAGTTGTACATTACCAAGTGGCTATGTGTAGAGAGATTGGTGGAGTAAAATGATGGCAGTTTAAGTGTTTTTTTGTGGTTGAAATGTTATCGCTATTATTTTTATTTCTTTTCTTGCTGTGAACTGTTCAGAACTACTTAAATATAAAACACACACAAAGACCCCACAGACACAGACACACACACACACACACACACACACACACACACACACACACACACACACACACACACACGGATGCACACACATTTTGCTTTATTAAACAATTAATATAATTTAAAGCAATGCCACAGGTAAGTATACAGTTAAAATGATCAGGAAGTTTAGTCCAAAAGAACATGTGCTATTATGCATGTTAAAAACAAACAAACAAGCAAGCAAACAAAAAATAAAACAGAGAATGTGTGTGTGTGTGTGTGTGTGTGTGTGTGTGTGTGTGTGTGTGTGTGTGTGTGTGTGTGTGTGGAGGGGCAAAGCACACTTAATCTGACACTGCATATCCTTGTATGTATAATTACAGAAAGATGGTTTAAGTATAAGGAAAGCAATCTCTTCATACATGGGTTTTGTGCTGAGCATGCTCTCAGGCTGGTGGAAACTGTGGTTGTATTTCCATATCATCTGTGCAGACACCCAAAGACCTGTAAACTGAGCTCCTATAACTTCAGTTTACTATGGACAAGACAAGCTACCAGATTATAGCATGGTACAGAAGTCCTCCATGTTACCATATGATTATGTTATATTCCTGGAAGTTTTAGAAGAAATTCCTATAAGCAATAACTCCATAATCCTAGGTGAATTCACTCACTCCATCATAGAAACAAATGTAATGTATGTCCAGCGGTTTTTGGAATAGATAGAAATTCCCTAGAACAAATATTAAGTCAACCAATTATTGGCCAAAATATTCTGGATCTGGATCTGGTATGGTCCTCACAAATATTGCCTCTACCTGCTTCACTCCCCTAGTCTCAACTTCTCCGGTTAAGTTAGACCACAAACTAATGGTATTTACTCTCAGAACCACCATATCCCTTTAACAATGTATTCATACAAATATATGATGAAATCTTAAAATTTACCACTGACATTACTACCTTTAATGCCAAAACAGCAACTATCTTCACTAAGGAGTTGTATGCCTACCTAAACAATGCATAGATCTAGCATTTACAGCTAGACCCAAATACAGTGGGAAAATTAAAAACAATGTCCCTGGTGGTCAGCTGACACAAACAAACTTTATAACAAGGGGAAAAATTCCTTAAATTGTAAGGCTAGAACCCTCAAAATAAGGATAGTATAAACATATCATAAAGAAGCAGAAAAGCACTAAAAGGCCAGTGAAGCAAATCATAAATGGTTAAGGAAAAATATGAATATACGAGTGGCACTATGCCAGGGTAATCCTATGGCTAGGCTTGTAAAGGCCCCAGGGCCATTAGCCTAGTACACACCTATGAGCCTATGAATCCCTTTTCCTTAATGGGCACATCCCCCTACTCTGACTCAAACGGCATAGTAAACATAGTAGTTTTTATTTATTTATTTATTTATTTATTTATCCTTTATTGGATGGGTTAGTCCCAATAGGCTAGCAGCTTCTTTTTAGGGGCTGCCTGAGATGGTATTTATATTACTGTGGGATTTGGCCAAGGCATCAGGGAACTTCCCCTATTCTTTTCAGAACTGATGTCATAAGGCCATTTCTAGGAACATGTGTGATGGAGGAGAAAGGGAGAAATGAATTGTGTGAGCAAAGCAAAATCATGAATGTTATGGATGATAGCTGCAAAATAGATTTGTTGACTGTGAATACAAATGATGCTGGTTGTGGACTGCGACATACCATTATAATGGAATTACAAGCTGGTGGTTTAGTTAGTGGTGGTCTGTTAAAAATTATAAATGAGGGGGAAGCATGTGATGAAGTTGCAGTTCCCTGGTTTCAGAATTGTCTCCAAGAGAGGGAGTGCAAGGAGAAGATGGCGTACAAACACATGAAGGACTGGGTGAGCATAGTGGTGTAGCAGAAAAAGGAGAAGAACATGCAGAATGGTAATGAAGGCATGCACATGGGTGGAAGAAAGACAAACATGTCAGTTGCATTACAAACTGCAAGTGAATCATCTATGACAAAAGAGAGAGAGAGAGAGAGAGAGAGAGAGAGAACCATTTGGCAAAAGCAAAAGGTGATTATAAAAGGGCATTTATTAGGAGTGAAACCTAAGAATGTTATGGCCTTTGTGTGTATGTGAGTGTGTGTGTGTGTGTGTGTGTGTGTGTGTGTGTGTGTGTGTGTGTGTGTGTGTATGTATATATATGGATCAAATTAAAATACTTAAGGGGATGTTAACAAACAGGGGATACCCTGGACAATATGTGGACAACATTCTCCAGGAGGTGACCACAAAAAGAGAAAATGGTTTCTTTTTTCCATTACTTGGTAAAGGTACCAATATGATTATGACAAAAAATACTAATGGAGAGAACAACATATTTAATAAGATTGGTACTTTTAAATACAACATGTACTATAGCAATATTGTGAAAATCATCTAGCACAACTGGAATTTATTCAACACTAATCAGGAATTACTCGATATTGTAGGTTCAGCGCCTAATTTAATATATAGAAAAGACACCACTGTTAAAGATATGTTGGAGAACACTATTGAACCCTACTCTGGAACTAGGGGTATGGTTAAGTGCGGGTTTTGTTTACAATGCCAAGCTATTATAGAAGGAAATGAAATTTATATACCTAATTTTGGTAAATTTAAACATAGAAAGAAGTTTACATGTAGTAGCAAGGCAGTAGTATATATAGGAATGTGTATTCAATGCCCCTGTTTTTATATCAGAAAAACCATTAATGCCCTTAGGAGAAGAATGTATCAACATTTTTATGATATTAAGAAACAGGACACAAAAAATGTGTTGGCCGTCCATGTTAAAAACAATGATGGTCATTCCTTTAGATTTTCAGTTCTTGAACAAGTGGCACTAGGAGACAGGGGTGGACCCCTTAATGACTTTCTTGAATCTAAGGAATTGAGATGGCAACTTAGAACAAATGCAACACATTATCCAGGTTTGAATACTAACATTTCTGTTAGTTCTATTCTTAGACTTAAAACAGAGGGCTATCTGTAACACTCTTTGTAGTAATACACCACACTGGATGGATTTTTATGTTATATACTTGTTTTCCACATTTTTGGTATGTGGTTCTTTAATTTTAATCATGTAATAGGTTTAATTGATGATGATGTCAGCAATTTTGTATGGTAATTTGGAGGGTTGTGAGGGTATTTATTGGGTCAGTGTTTGTATTATTGTGATTCTGATGAAGTTTTTTATTAAACAACAAAAGCGCTAAAGCCATCATTTTGGTCTGGGTCTGAGCTGTTTTTTCCTTGTGGATTATCAGTTTTGTGTGTCTTGGTGTTATTTTATATATATATATATATATATATATATATATATATATATATATATATGGGTCTACTGTATAAGTTCGAAAATACACTTCTTCGAACTCATACAGTAGACCCTGGGTTATGCGAAAGTGCACTTAATCGAAAGTGCACTTTCGCAAAACCCACTTCAGTGAACGGGCTACTAGCTATCCCCTTACCATGACCCGCGCCCTAACCCTAAGGTCCATAACTACCGCACCACAGTAGAGGACATAGCATGTTTTCCTGCTGTGCTCCACTGTGGTGCGATCCGTTCGTAGAAGCTGAGTTCGCGAAAGTGCACTTTCGAATAAGTGCACTTTCGCGTAACTGAGTGGTCTACTGCTCTTTTTCGAATACGTGGTATTCAATGAAAAGTAGTAGACCCATATATATATATATATATATATATATAGAGAGAGAGAGAGAGCGAGAGAGAGAGAGAGCAAGCTAGCTAGATATACGCTCTGGAAGTTTTAGTGAATTTGGGGTTGGCTGAGACATTTTTCACAAGATTTGATGCAAAGTCATTTTGTGAGCCTTGGAGTAAATACATTGCAAGAGGCTCAAATGGTATGCTTAAATGGAAAATGAAACTGCAATTTAGATCTGCAGATGTGACTGGAGAGGAAATAAGACATTACTGTGGTGAAAAAATGTAAAGAAGTGCATGAAATAAAAAAAATATTTAGATGACAAAAAACTGTAAAAGGGACATGGGAGGTGAACGTTTGCTTAAGTTATACAGAAGGGAGAATGCGTTACCTTTCAACTGTTGGTACTCTGAATAACAAAAAAGGAAAGCGTAAGTGTTGGAGGCAAGCCAAAACATATTTTTTATTATGGATATTATGAGCATTTAATTAGTGGATATCCAAAAAGAAGATTTATGCAGTGTGGAGAGTTTGGCCAAGACAAAAGTGACTTACATTGCTGAGGCACTTAAATGTAACCTTTCTAAACCACAATGATCTGCTAGACAAAGTAAACATAACAAACACCCTCAGCAACCCCAAATGCATTCTTTCAAATCAACAACCACATCAGCACATATAGCCACATCTCACGGAGCCTCTACTTCTAAGCCCATATGGAAAACCACCTCACAATCCATCATTCTGATCATTGGAGACTCCATCGTGAGACACACTGATGTCCCTCACACCAGGCCGAGTAAGGAGAAAGTCACAGTCAGTTGCTTATGTGGGGCCAGGATCCACCACATTATGCATGCACTCAGGTCATTGAACCATAAGTACCAGTATGATGCAGTCATAGTCCATGTGGGTGTAAATGACCTGAGACGTACTTCCCTAGAATATATGAAGAAAGACATCATGGAACTCTCACAATATGTGTCTCAGACTGGCATGAACCTAGCATTGAGCAGCATTTTACCTTCTCCAAGGATGATACCACAATATGATCAGAAGATGACTGACTTTAATAATTGGCTTAGTTTCTGGTGTCATTCTAAGGGGGTGCAATATTGATCAGCATGGAAGGAGATAGTCAACAGACCATGCTGCTTTGCCTGGGATGATCTGTACCTCTCCTCTCTAGGCTTTTAAATATTAGCTAAAACATTGTCTTCCCCCGTAGTGCTTTTTTAGGTAATGCCAAACTGAAAGTACATCTGACATAGCAAATCAAAACCAATAAAATCTAAAGGTGTTACTGCTCAATGCTATGAGTCTAAACAAAAACCTCCACTCTCTACAAGCTCTCCTCACCTTAGAGAATGCTGATGTCTGTGTGGTCACTGAGACGTGGTTTAAAGCCATGGAGAGCACACTGACTATGTAAGGTTATAATGCCTTCCACACATTTAGACCACCTACTACTCAGACAGGGACTAAAGGAGGATGTGCCTCAGTTTATGTCAAAAATAAATATACCTCAAATCTGGTCAAACAGAACAATGGACTTGAGCTTCTCCACATTCAAATTACCATAGGCAAAATCCAATACCACTTCCTTGCAAGCTATAAGTCCCCCTGTATGACCCAGGAAACCCATACCATGTATTTAAACTTATTGGAAACACTCACCATCCAAACCAATACCATATTTATGGGTGACTTTAATTACCCCACTATTAGCTGGGAATCATATATGACACCAAACATACAGCCACAGAGATTCCCAGATTTTGTAATCACAAACTCCATGGACCAGATTGTCAATACACCAACAAGGGGTGCAACCATACTGGATCTCCTCCGCACTATTATGGGAGAGTGCTGTACATCCCCTAGTGTAATGTCTTCTCTGGTTAGGTCAAACCACCAAATTGTCTCCTTTGAAGTAAAAGTAAAACCTAGAACCTCAGCTAACCCTGGAATATTCAAGAACTACTCTAAGGCTAACTTCTTAGTATTAAGTGATAATTTGGTAAAATTTTAAGCCCCCATAAACCCTGAGAACACTGCTGCCTACACAGAACTGTTCACAGAAACCCTATATAAGCATGTTAATAGCTGTATAGAGGAAACTGTACCTACCAGGAAGAAGTACAGAAGTAACCCATAAACAAGCCACCCTGTTGGAATTACAACATCAACTAGCTGTGTAACAGAAAGAAGAAAGCATGGCAAAAATTAGGAGGTGCAGCACCCAGCACAATAAAAGCACTCTCATCAAACTAAATAAACAACGGAGAGGACAAATAAAGTATAGCAAAGCCAAATTTGAGGCAAATGTGGCCTCCCAGGCCAAGGACAACCACAAGGCATTCTTTAGCTACAGTGGGTCCGCAGCATCAAAAGCAATGCACAATTGTGTGCAGAGCTCATTGTAAATGGCGCCACCTATACTGAGCCAGAAGAAATAGCAAACCTACTGGCCAACAAATTCAGCTCCATCTTTACCCCTCTCTCCCTGTCAACCTTCCCTCAAGAAATACCATCAAGTATAACTCCCCCTGCCATCACTAAGGAATAGGAACCTAATGCTTTGTCTCTAAGGTCAAGAACACTGCATCAATGGGCCAAGACACTATCCCAGGATGCCTTTTAAATAGTGTGAAACATGATCTATCAGGCCCTCAGGAATTGTTATTCAACTATAGCCTCCAAACAGGCTTCATGCCTCATGAATGGAGAACAGCAACAGTCATCCCTCTGCACAAAAGTGAGCCATCTACAGACCCTGGAAACTACAGACCCATAACTCTCACTAGTTTCATATGCAAAGTCATAGAAAGAATTATCATGGAAATGATCAATAATGACATAGAGAACCTCCAGACACTGGACCCAAAAAAGTTTGGTTTCATCAAAGGCAGGTCATGCTTACTCAGCCTGATGGACTTCTTTGAGAAGGTCACAAAAGCAATGGATGATGGCAAAATGGTTCACACCACCTATCTTGACCTTGCCAAGGCATTTGACACAATCCCCCCATTTATGACAAACTTAAGAGGTTAGACACAAACCCTTATGTCACCTGCTGGATAGCCAATTGGTTCACAGACAGGTCCGAGGAATTTAAAATTGGGGAATTCACCTCTACAAAGAGGCGCAGTACCTCAGGAATCATCCTGGGACTGCTACTTTTTGGCATTCACTTCTCTGCAGTCAAAGACAACATGTAGACTCTGGCTGCCTTAATTTGCAGATGACTGCAAATTAGGAGCTAAAATTGAATTGCCCACTGACATAAATATTCTCCAGGAAGGGCTGACACAGGCAAACAACTGATGCCTGAGCCATGGACTAAAACTAAATGCCAATAAATGCATAATAGTATCCTTCAAGAAGTCATCCACTTCTGGAAACTATCATATTGACAACACAGCCCTAAGAGATGACACAGTAGTCAGCAAATTGGGGACTCACATACACAGTAATCTAGCCTTTGACCATCACGTGTTTACAATAGTAAAGAAATCATTCTATGCTGAGCAACTTATAAACCAAGGTAGGTTCAGCATTCATCAGACCTATCATTGAGTACAATACTCCACTGAGGTTCCTCATTAAAAGAATACAGTACATAAGTAAATGTTTTATGCAGACTGCCTGAAAG
Source organism: Protopterus annectens (assembly GCF_019279795.1). Classification (NCBI taxonomy): domain Eukaryota; kingdom Metazoa; phylum Chordata; order Ceratodontiformes; family Protopteridae; genus Protopterus; species Protopterus annectens. The sequence continues at coordinate 1,002,588,480 of NC_056732.1, read as the reverse complement.
CCCTATCCCTGTATTCTGCCTCTTACAGACTGTTGAGGGGAGACCTATGTCTGGCATACAGGACATTGTCAGACCCCACTCTGATGGACTACCTGCATATCCAAATAACAAACAGCACCGGAATTACCCATTCTAAAGACTTAAACCATGGCTGTGATATAAATAGGGCCTGCTGGAGAGACAGGTATGTATCCCAGAGACTACCCCATCTCTGGAACAGGCTCCCCATCCATGTGAAGCAGAGTTACTCCCTAACCCAATTTAAGTGTAACTTGGACAATTGGATGGGGAACAGGAAAGTCATCCCTGGCTTGGCACCTCTGTCTCTAATGGACACAGGCACCCTGTAAATGGTTCATATCCCAGGCCCCTGCTTGTAAATGCTCCATCTCCCAAACCCCTGCTTACACTTATCAAGAAGTTGTCAAAGATTTGGGATGCATGGCTAGGCTTAAAAAGGCCCTTGTGGTCATTAGCCTAGTAAACACCTATGAACCTATAGACTCACATTTCAGACTCATGCATAAGGGAAGCATATCTCTTCTACAAGACCAAAAGGTAACTGTGAATTCCAGGCCGTGCAAGAAGTGATCCTTACAGATTCTTGTATGTACTGGTCATACCTAAACCTACTAGATGCTATCAACATCCAACTAAACACACTATTGGGTGTCTTTAACTACTCCTCTACAGACTGGGAAATGGACACTGTCTCAGACTCACAGGCACAATGCTTCCTGGACTTTATTAACACAAACACCCTGGAACAGATACTGTAGGCTCCAACCAGAGAATCAAACATACTGGATCTGGTACTCATCAGCATGGGAGAGTGTTGCACACCCTCACCACCACCATTTCACGTTCTCACTAGTGAGATTGGATCACAAAGTTGTCTAATCTGAAGTAAAAATCAACCCAGAAAATCCAACTAAACCAGTAACAGTTAGGGACTATTCAAAGGTAAACTACATCCTATTAAGTGACAGTTTGTCAAAATTCAAGGCCTCCTCCAACTCTAAGACCAGAGCTACCTATGCAGAATTATTCACAGAGACAATATACAAACATGTGAATGGCTACATAAAGGTTGCTGTACCTACTAGAAACAAATCCAAAACAAATACTAAAAACAGCCTCCACTGGTGGAATCCTCACCTCAACAGGGTATATAATAAAAAAGAAAACCATGGCAAATATTAGGAAAAGCAATTCCCTTAAGGATATACTCTCTTATACAACTAAACAAAAAACATAGAGGTCTAATTAAGTCCAACAAGCCCAACTATGATATCAGGATAGCTTCACAGGCTAAGGACAGTCAGAAGGCCTTCTTCAGCTATGCCGAGTACCTTAGAGGTAACACAAAACAGTGTGATGAACTGGTGGTGAATAGTTCAACGTACACTGATCAGGGTGACATAACAAATCTACTGGCTGATAAATTCATCTCAAACTTCACACCCCACTCGCAACCCAACTGCACCAGGTGAAAAACCCCTGCAACATGATTCCTCTAGCTATCAGCAGGGACCAGGTGCTGGCAGTGCTTGCTAAAGCCAAGAACACTGCCTCCATGGGTCCTGACAACATCCATGGTTGCCTCCTGAACAATCTAAAACATGACCTATCAGGACATTTTGAGGTGTTCTTCAACTACATTCATGAAACAGGCTATGTTCCAAGTGAATGGAGGAAAACAGTAATTTCTCTCCACAAGAGTGGACCATCAACCAACCCAGGGAAGTATAAACCCATTATTCTAAAAAGCCTAATATGCAAAGCCATGGAAGAACTTATCATGAAAATGATAAACAAGGACATTGGCAACTTACAGACACTGGACTCATCCCTGCTTGCCTTTGTTAAGCGAAGGTCATGCCTTCATAACCTGGTTGACTTCTTTGAGAGTGTCACCAAAGCAATAGATGAGGGTAAAGCAGTCCATATGGCATATCCTGACCTGGCTAAGGCCTTTGATATAATACCTAACTCAGGCATTGTTGACAAGCTCTCTGAGCTAAGCGTAAACCCTTACATCACTCACTGGATTGCTGACTGGCTCACAGACAAGACCCAAGAAGTCAGGATTGGTGAGACCAACTCCACTCTCTAATAGGAAATCATTCTATGTTATCCAGCTTATAGGTCAGAGTATGGTATCCAGGTCCAAAGAAGGTATAGTACAACTCTACTTGGCCCTTATCAGACCTGTCTTGGAATACAATGCCTCCTTTGATATGAATCTAACCAGACACTTGCAACAGTTGGAACACCCACAAAGGTTTCTCACCAGGAGAATTCATGGCATTCATACTGTGTCCTATAAGGATCATCTATAGGCTCTGTCTCTCTATTTAGTCTCTTACAGACCACTGAGAAGGAATTTTTGCATGGCTTATAGGGCTTCCTCATACCCAGCACTGATGGATCTGTCGATCATGTGCAAAACGTACAGTACCAGAAACACTAGGTCCAGGGTCTGAACTTCATTAAAGAATGTGCTGGAGAGACAGATATGCTTCTCAAAGGATCCCTGCACTATGGAATAGGTTCCCCATCCATGTAAAATAGAGTTCATCCCTGACAATATTCAATCAAAACTTTGACAACTGGATGGGAAATTGTAAATTTAACCCCAGTCTCTGCCCTCATGTCCCTAGAGGCTGTCTATAGGAAAATGTTATCCTAACACCCCCTTACAAATCATTAGCTACCTACCTACTAACATATCCCCTCTTATACTTCAGATCTAACAGTTTGGGGTGCATGGCTAGGCTTGTAAGGACCCTAGTGATCTTTAGCTTAGTAACAAACTATGAACCCCCAGGGGATTTGACGCATCAACTCTGCTCACTTACATTACACCCTCAGTCCCTTAAAGTGATCCAGAGCAGGAATCACAGGGAATGTATCAGGGAAGCACATTTCAAGAAAATGTACATTTGCAGATTGATTACAGGAGAAGGAAGTAAGGACTCATGGGAGCTGAGCCCATACTGTTGGTCAGTGATATTCTTCCAATGACAGCATTAGCGAGGTGAGCCACAGAAGAGCTCATACTGATGGTGTCAGGAAGATGCCTATTGGGGGAATGTTCTACATTAGCAGAATGACAGCAAAAAATGAATGAGAGACTTCAAGAGATACATGCTCATGCTTTTGTTAATAATATTATCTATACCAGTACATTAACAAGGAGAGCTATGGCAGGGGTACTATAGGAAGTTTTAGGAAAACACCTATCAGGTGAGTGTTATATACCTGCAGACTGACAGCAAGAAAAGAAAGGGATATGAATCTATGTTTTTGCTATTGGCATTTTTACTACCTCTGCCTTAGAAAGGGGGTCTGTGGCAGGAGTCACACATGAAGTGTCAGGAAAACACATTTCATGGGAGTATTATACATGTGCAGATGGAAAGTTGAACATATTTCAAGTCATAGGTGATAGACAAGGAACAGATACTTCTATTGTCTACTGTGAAATGTCCAGGAAACTAGTGCTTGGGGATTTTGCATGTAAGGACTGTGTAGTGGTGCAGTGATACCACTGGGATGAAAAATTAAAATATATGTCTATATAGGATGTTTTCCATGACATTAGAACTTTATGGGTGGGATATAATTCCCTCAGACATCCTCACAATATCAGAACACATAGATTTACCATGATGGTACATATGTCTACCTATACAGGGGGGATTGGAGAGATGATAAGTCAGCAAGCAAAGGAGAGTAGTATTCCTGGAATTGAATTCATCCTCAAGTCTTGGTGAGTACCTTCATGAGGTGTACCCTGTTTTTCACAAACTCTCACCAAGACAGCACTGATATAGAGACTGTATTTATATAGCATATATCATGGACAGAAGTATGTCAAAAAATAAAAAAAAAATAGCTGGGTGCACAATACCCAGGATAAAAAAAGTGCCCAGTCTTGTTAGGTGCACTGGTGCCAGGACTGGAAAAAATGACAGTGTAGAATCCTCAAAATATGGAAATATTCCTACAATGGGGCCAGTCCAGGCCCAGGGGAAGGATGACCCCTCTGGTGTAGAAGGAAGTAGCAGTCCACAAAAATCACAAAAACTGATAGGCCAAAGAAAAGCCATAAAGATGACAGAGTGGACTATTGAGAATAAGAAGGAAATTATGTATTGTTACTATTATGCAAAAAGAAAACAAAAACCAACCAAACTGCAAAACGAATGTGAACAAACCAAGCAGGAAAACTGGAAAAGCTGCAACACTTTATTCCGGTACCTCGGCTGAATGCCTTCAAAGGAATAAATACAATACTACTTGCTGCACCTTATATAATGCTGTGTAACACCAATTAATGTAATTAAACAATCACAAGAGTTAATAGACCCATAGAATTAGAGAGACACAGTGTAAAAACATGTATCATATCATGAAACACTATAAATATATACAAAAAAATCCTTAAATAGACATATGTCTTACTAAATATAAACAATGTTATATTAATCAGATAGTAAGATTAACTTCTAAATTCATATTATGCAAAAAGCCCAGAATTTCCAGACACAAGCTATACAAAAAGACTGAGAGAGAAATTAGAGGAAAGAAAAATACTTTCACAAGAAAAACTGCCAGAATCATCGAATAAAAATGTGTGTTCATTAATACAACAGATTTGTGAAAAACAGTATATAGACCAAGAAATGTTGATCTGTTTGGAAAAAGAAGCATCTAAGGAAGTGCGAAAATATGAACAACAAAACCTAGAGTTTTTTGAAAAGTATAAAAAAGAAATATGCACATGGGAAAGAAACAGAGATTTGACATGGTGCAATATTTATGCAAAGGTGAAAGCCAAATTAATCAATATAAAGAAGGCAGCCCCAAATATATTTGAAGAGAAATACAGGCAAAGACATGCAGATATGGAAAATTTTGCAATTAAAAAATAATATCACAAAGAGGGAATGTAGAAAAGAAGATTAATAAAGCAGAATTTAAAAAAATAGAAGTTGAAATTATGGAGAGCCTGCAAAGTGAAGGATTTGGTGTTGAAGGTCTAACACAGGTTACATCACAGCAGGATGGAATGAGTCCCCAAAGTAAAAGAAATAGGAAAATCAGGAGATATCTGAAGAAGAAATGTGGACATGGGAAAGAAAAAGACATTCAATATGGTGTAATATTCATGCAAAGGAGAAAGCAAAACTTATCAATGCAAAAAGAGCAGCACCAAAGATATTTGAAGAGAAATACAGGCAAAGGAATCCGGACATGGAAAACTTTACAACACAAAAAATAACAAGACAAAGAGGAAAAGCAGAAAAGGAGATTACTAATTAAGACGTTAAATAAATAGAAACTGGGGTTATGGAGTATCTGTGAAGTGAAGGACTCAGTGTAGAAAATCTAATTCACAAAGCACCACAACAGGATAGAGCAATGGACATCCAAATTAAGGGGAAACCAGTGTAACGGAAAGCAATTGGTCAGGTGCCATATAAAGATATTTTGGAGCCTTCCACAGGAAACCAGTATAAATGTTCACTTGAAGCTGAACAGCAAGGGAAGGAACAGAAAACTGTGGAAACTGATGCAGTCAATGTTGAGGAGTGATAGGCCAGTGAGTTCCCATATGGCAAAGCAATGGATGGCACAGTATAAAATTGAAGAGAATGTGTCACAGGAAGATGCTATAGAACTTTCTGTAGAATGTCCGTAGGAAATGGAAAACAAAAAAAGCCCTCACTTTGGAAGAAAATGAGCTTAGAGAAGAGTTGCTTAATTTAATAGACATAGACATATTAAGATCAATGAAAGAAGTAGACTGCAGAAGGTCAATAAAACCCAAAAGTTTGATAAAACAAATGAACACTGTAATTAGGACTGCACATAGAGATCCATATGCCATAACAGAAGTAAACAGGATATATTGCTGTGCAGCAAGATTAGTAACTGATAAAGTTCTACCACAAGAACACAGGGTAGTGAGGGAAAGGAAGGGGAGAAATCAAATACCATCATAGAAGTATTGAATAGAGAAAACTATAAAGCAATTAAGACAAGAAGTGCCATATTAAGATCAATAAAATAAGTAGACTGCCATATTAATAATACTTTAAAAACAGTCAACAAAAAAGTAGGATCCTTATATAGGATTAAATCCTTTTTGACTCCACTAGCCAGGACCACCATAGCCTGTACCCACTTAATCTATACCCTTCTTTATGCCTCCCCTATATATATATATATATATATATATATATATATATATCTCCTACAATAATGTTGCCAGATTTGCAACTGGGTCTGCCTTCAGAACCCATCATTGTGATAATCTTAAACAGCTAGGATGGCTAGAACTGCCAAATACAATACTATTCAACCAATTAACAGTTGCCCACAAGATCCTGTACCAACCTACTAACACACTATACTTACTAACTTAATCACCCCCTATAACAACCTCAAGACCCTACGGTCATCAAATAAACTACTTGTACAAATAGGTAAAGCTAACAACGTGGCTGGTGACTCCTTGTTCACCAATACAGTGGGGAAAACCTGGAAATCCCTTCCAAAAGACCTAACCACCATTACCTCTACAACATTATTTAAAAGCAAATTGAAGCCATACCTTAAATCACAATGGCTATACCCTTGTTCTAACCCTGACTAGCTACCTTGATTTTATCAAAGTATTTATCTCCATACCTGTATAAACTAGTTTCTTTTCTGTTACCTGCTAGAGAGAGTATATAGCTACCTACTTTTCTGTTAACGACTTTTCTGTTAAGAAAAAAAAAAAATAAAATAAAATAAAAAAAAATAAATTTATTCTTTTATATTAAATTTTTATTAGGAAATTTTTTTGAATGGCTAACCATAGCTGAAATGTACCACGATCCTGTTTACAGAAATGCAACAAAATGTAATGAATGAGATGAGTATCTGTAAATTTAGCTGCATTTGTAAATGTCTCATATTATAAATTGATATTGTGTTTTTTTGTGTTTGTTGGAGCTTTTCTCCCCAGGCCTCCACTGAAAATGGACATATATCCAGTTGGACTAGCCCAGTCAACAAATGTAAAATAAAATAAATAAATAAATAAATAAGTGTTGCTGTTAGAAGAGTATAGAAGGGGGAACAGATTAACAAAAATACTTAGAAAGATAGATATGATAAGAGCAATGCACAGTATTAGAACAGATCAGGATCTATCATGCACCATCACAAATTATCTAAAAATCTCAGCACAGGTGGAAAAAAATTAGAAGATACACAGATAAATATAAAGGAAAAGTACAAAATAAGCAATTTAGTGATGACCCAAAAAGGTTTGGTACTTACGTATTATCGCAACCAGATTTTCGCGGTTCCAAATTTCGCAAAGTTCAAAAGAAACGAGTGCATGAAACTGGTGTGAAGAATTTTGGGACTGACATATTATGGGAAAAGTTATACCATACTGGGGAAAACACAGGTTTGCTTCACTATTGTTGGATGCATTTGAGGCACCATTAGCAATGTTACAGTAGCATTCACACCAGTATCCAGAGAATGATTTGCAACCATTACTGTAGGAGTCTAAGCATGTCTGTTAAACAAATAATGAGTGCTTCCACACTGATCTAAAAGGGTATATATGGATCACTGCTGTACTGCTGCAGCTAACAGCATGAAAGAAAAAAGAAAACAGTTTAATTTTTTTAAAAATGCTGTGTACGCTTCTGATCATAGCTCACCTCAGTTTTTAACTCCGTTGCCTTACCATGTCTGAACCACAGCTGTCCAGCAGTCCATCATGTTTTATCCGAGCATCCACAATACTTTGAATAACACTTTTTACCATGTTTCATGCACTTGTTTCTCTTTAAGTATGCGAAATGTGTCCTTGACAGATTATGTGTGCTACAGTTACACGGTGTATTTCCTGACTCGCTTTCCCTTCGATAACATGGAATCCAGCGATTGTCAAGCAGTTACAAGAGCAAAGAGGTACATCTCTCCACAGTACAAAGTTGCACCCTTACTCCTCTTCCTGGATCATACCCCCCCTGTGACAGACTAACGGTTATTTCTTTACAGACCCCTTTTCAGGTTAGGAGACCTGTTTCCACACACACATAATGAACTATGGCAGTGTGGAAATCTGGTTGCGATAATACGTAAGTACTAAAGGTTTTTATAGAGAACTGGGAAACAAGGTAAAAGGAATTGAAAGACCATCAAAAAAAGAAGAAATAGATACATTTCGGACAAGTATTTATGAAGATCCTGTGGAACATAACAAAGATACTAATAGGATAGAAAAAGTAAAAGAAAGAATAAGAAGTTTATAGGTACAGGATATGAAATGGGATGAAGTAACATCAGAGAGATTAAAACAAAGTTAAGAAAAGCCTCTAACTGGAAAATCCCAGACCCAGATGCAGTGCCTAACACATCGATATCTGTGCAGTAACAGAAACCTGGTTTAAGGCTCCAGAGAGCATCCCAGCACTACCAGGCTATAACTCATACCATACTTTTTGGCCACAGAACCCAGACCGAAAAAAAAAAAAGGTGGGGGTGTATCCATATTCATCAAGGATACCCACACCTCCAGGTTAGTGGCACAGCACAATGCCTCAGAGATCATCCATGTGCAACTAACAACGGGCAAAACTGCAATTCAAATTGTAGCTTGCTACAGATCACCCACCATGACCCAGGACCCCCATTCCGTGTTTCTGGAGACACTGGAAAATATGAAGGTCCTACCAAATGCCCTAATATTGAGTGATTTCAATTACCCAAATATTAACTGGGAGAACTACGTAAGTACTAACTCCCTTGCCCAACGCTTCCTAGAATTTATAAACTCGAATGCCCTGGATCAACTGTTCAACACCCCCACCAGACGTGACAACATATTGGACCTGGTCATCACCAACATGGGCGACCGGTGTTCTACACCAGAGGTCAAACCCTCACTGGTTAGATCAGACCATAGACTAATTACTCAGGATATCCACATTCCACCCCCACCCCCAATCAAGGAAACCACTGTGAAAAACTTTTCAAAAGCAAACTTCAAGTTACTTAAGACCGAGGTGGAAAGGTTCACAGCCCCCATGGTAAAGGACAGTGCTGTCCAAGCTGCTAAATCCCTTACGACTCTATGAGCACCTGCAAGAATGCATGGATCATGCTATCCCAAGCAAAACCAAGACTCACTCCTCCAAGAAAAAGAAACCAGTCTGATGGACGCCTGCCATAAACAAGCTATACAATAGAAGGAGGAAACTAGTGCAGAAAAGAATAAAATCCCAAGAAGGAAAGACATCCCTGATCAGTATCAGCAAGAAGCTACAATCCCTCATACAATCATCCAAGGCTAGCTTCGAAAAAAAAATTGCCAAGGACTCCAAAGATAACCACAAAGTGTTCTTTAGCTATGTCAAGAACCTAAGTGGAAACTCTCAGATCTGCTCTGAGTTAGTGCAGAATGGCACAAAATACACTGAACCGACTGATATTGCCAACATTCTGGCAGAAAGGTTTAGTGCAAACTTCACCCCCCTCTTGCCCCTAAAGGGCCAATAACCATACCAGAAGAATGTAGTGCCCTGGCAAACACTGACACACAGGTTAAAACAGCCCTATCCAAAGCCATAAGTACAGCTTCAATGGGACCAGACGGTGTCCCAGGTTGTGTCTTACATGAGCTCCAAAATGAACTAACCCCTCACCTAAACACACTGTTCAAACTCAGCCTCTCTACAGGCTACATACCCATAGAGTGGCACACAGAAACAGTTATCCTGCTCCACAAAGGTGGAGCCACAATGGACCCCGGGAACTATCGCCCTATAAGCCTGACTAGGCTGGTCTGCAAGGCTATGGAGTGCATCATCATGGAATTCATTAACAGAGACATTGGGAACTTTCAAACATTGGACCCTACCCAGTTTGGCTTTGTTAAGGGTAGATCATGCCTCCTAAACCTGGTGGACTTCTTTGAGACAGTTACCAAGGCTTTAGATGAGGGAAAGGAGGTCCCCACAGCCTACCTAGACCTCGCAAAGGCTTTCGACACCATTCTCCATTCTGGTATTATAGACAAGCTCACCAGCCTGAAAATAAACCCCTACATCACAAGATGGGTTGCCAGTTGGCTCATGGATAGAACCCACATGGTGAGAGTTGCAGGCTCTAGGTCTTACTCTAAACCAGTTACAAGTGGTGTCCCCCAGGGCTCAGTACTGGAACCCCTCCTGTTCGGTATATACTTCTCAGAGGTACAGGCAAGCACAGCAGGACTATGGCTGAACAAGTTTACAGATGACTGCAAACTGGGGGCCATAATTGACTCTCCAGCTGATACAGACATCCTCCAGAAGGGTCTCACTGAGACGGATACCTGGTGTCAAAATCATGGCCTCAAGCTAAATGCCAAAAAGTGCATAGTCATCCCCTTTGGAAAAAACAAAGTACCCGCGAACTGCCACATATGTGCTAGTCCCCTAAATACAGAAAATGTAATAAGGGATCTGGGGACCCAAGTAGATAGTAATCTCTCCTTTGATAATCATATTGCCAAGGTGGTTAGAAAATCCTTTTATGTGGCCCACCTAATCACAAAAGGGTTCGCATCTAGAACAAAAGAGGTTATTGTGCCCCTCTACTCATCACTCATCAGACCCATCATAGAGTACAACGCCCCATTTGGGATGTACCTTACAAGATACCTGCAACAGCTGGAAAGACCACAGAAGTAACTCACCAAGAGGATTACTGGCCTCAAACATATGCCCTATGCAGCCCGACTGAAGAAACTCCAGCTGTACTTGGTTGCATACCGCTTATTCAGAGGTGATCTCTGCCTGACATACAAGGCCATGTCCAACCCAGAATTGATGGACATGCTCCACCTAAAAAAAAAAACAAATCCCCAAGAGCTACACGTTCTAGGGATCTAAACCTGACCACAATGATAAATAGGATGTGCTGGAGGGATAGATTCCTGTCCCAGAGACTCTCCATGCTTTGGAACAGGATTCCAATCTACATTAGGCAGAGCCCCTTACTAACACTCTTCAAGAGAAACTTTGATGGGTAGATGGGAAACAGAAAATTTACCCCAGGGATCACTGCAGTGGCTCTGCTGGACAGAGGCACAGGGAACTAATGGCTCTGCTGGACCAATGCACAGGGAACTAATCTAAGGGGGTGGCAAAAGCCAACACATTCTGAATAGGCTTATAGATGCCCTCGGGCAGATAGCCTAGTACTTACCTATGAACCTATGAACATATAAACTATACACTTTAATTGATGCTGACAGAGTTTATAGTCATTTAGAAGAAAACTCAATTATGGCAATAGAACAAAAAGGGCAGTAAAAGAAAGTCATATGGAACAAAGGATCATTTGTTGTTAAATAAAGTCATAGTGGGGAACTGTAAGAAGGGGAAGAATCAAAGTATGGCATGGAATGACTACAAAAAAGTATTTGACAGTATCCCACATTCATGGATAAAAGAGTGCTTAAAATGGATAAGCTACACCCTACACTGATAAACTACATCACAATGACCATGAAACAGTGGCAAACCACTTTGCAATTAAGCCACGATAAAGGACAAATTATTATTCCAGGGATAACAATTCAACAGGGGATATTTCAGTGTGACTGTCTGTCACCACTGCTATTCTGTCATGCCCTTAACCCATTAAGCTGTCTAATTAACAGTAATTGGATATAATTATGCTCCTAGAAAACAACAAAGTGTAAATACTTCTGATCTTCTCTTTGTCAATGATTTAAAACTGTATAGCCCATCAGATGAGGAACTGAAAGCACAACTGAAAGTTGTCAAAACTTTTTCAGATGATATAAGATTGACATTTGGTCTTGATAAATGTGCAAAAGGAACCTTTAAAACAGGAAAACTGCAGCACCAAGAAAACATTAGTTTGGGACATGAATGTGATATAAAAGAACTTGAGCAAGAGGGAGCGTATAAATATTTGGGAATTGATGAATGATCAACAATAAAACACGAGCAAATGTGAATTAAACTTAGTAAGGAATATTTTAGAAGACTTAAATTAATCCTGAAAACAGTGTTGACATCTAGGAACAAAATTCAAGCTATAAACCAAGTTGCTCTTCCTGTCCTGACTTACATTTTTGGAGTGATTGACTGGCCCCAAAATGTGTTGGATAGATTAGACAGGAAAACAAGAAGGATGCTTCATGCTCACCAAATGATTTATAAAAATCAATGTATACCAAGATTATATATTCCCCGTTGTGAAGGAGGTATGGGCCTCCTTAAAATTGATTATATGTATAGATCTGCAATCATGGTAGTGCACATGTCTGCTGTAGTGAAAGTTCTGAAACATGAGGAGAATAAATCTAAGATGACTTCCCTGCTTAGTCTAGCAGAAGCATGTCGGCATCAAGCAGGAATGGAAATCAAACCAGAAGTAAATAAAAATCAGGCAGCAACTGAATGCGCCAGAAAACAAAAGAAAGAATATAAGGTAAAGCACCAAATGAGAAGGCAAGAAATGTGGAAAATTTATAAATATAGTTGCAAGTATAGAAAACTTCTGGAAGAACCTCATATTGATCAGGAACGAATGCAGGAATGGTTAAGGAGAGGTGAATTCAAACCAAGAGATGAAAAGTTAATATTGGTGGCCCAAGATAGTGGGCTATTACACATTGGTTTACAAAATCCATTGAACATGTGGGAGAGACAGATAAATGTAGGTTTTGTAAAAGAGAATTGGAAACAGTTGCACACTTCGTTGCTGGTTGTGACATACTAATGGCAGAAGGACTATATACTGAAAGGCATAATAATGTGACAATACTGTTGCAGTGGGGATTGTGCAAACATTATGGTACTGAAGTGGCTGAAAAACACTGGAAACATGAGCCACAAAGCATCGTAGAAAATGATGAAGTCTACATCACATGGGATCACCCATTACCAACAGTTCAAAAGATAGATGCTAGAAAACCAAATATAGTGGTCCAAGAAAAGAAGACAAAAGTAGCATTGATCATTGAAATTGCTACACCCAGTGACTACAGTGTCTTGCATACAGAGAGATACAAAGTCATAAAATATCAGGATCTGCAGGCAGAAATGAGAGCAATGTGGAAGAAAGATACCCAGGCAGTTCCAATAGTAGTAGGAGCAACAGGTCTCATAAAAAAGAATCTACAATCATATTTAGATATGTTACTAGTACATGTAACTTCATACGAACTGCAGAAGGAGTCAGTACTGGGCACATTGCAGGTGCTGCGAAGAGCACTTCTGGCTGACATCAAAGATTGAAACAATACTAATTTCATGAACTTTAATTGCAGTTTGACTTAGGAATGGGGTCAATTCCCTTCATGGTATTAGAAACCCAAAAGATTTAGGGAAATTAAAAAAAGGGGAATTATGCAGAAATGCACTTCCATCATTAATTACACACTCATAATAATACTTTGATCTTTGCTGGTACTGACAGATGTGTTATTGATGTATAAAGGTTATGTATAATTTTAATGCGTACTGCTGTTACTATGAAAACAGACCTTTTTATGACAGCACGTATACTCTCTCTGGTGCTCTTAAGTGCTCCAGTCTGCTCCTACACACCTGCCTATTACTTTTGATCTCTTCAGAGGCTAGAGACATAAAAAGTCATAATATAAAATGTGCGGATGGCATGCAGTGGCAGGTTAATTAAGTAGGACTAATAAGTGATACTTATAGTACTGGGGGGTGCATCTTAATTTCATCCTCCAATCAGTAAAGGAGGTGAGGATTGTGATGCAGATATAACTGAAATGATGATGGCACTGTTCCTCCATGTGTGGGATGCCGGTACCATGAGTGACAGCCTTGCCCAAACAATTCCAGGTATCAGCCTTATACTGTGATCCAGTCCAGCACTCCTGCAGGAACCTATAGTTGTAGTCCATATGGAGGCTGTCCAAATAAATATTGGACTCCTCCTCATACCACCTCTGTGCTCTAAAAGGAGCACTATCACTTCCTTCTTCAGCTATGATGTATCATCTTAAAGAATCTCAGGGAAAAATGGCAGTGAAGTGGCCTACAAAATAATTAAATGTGTCCCATCCTTTGCACAGCAAAGGGCATCAATAGGCACCTCATCTCATTTGTGTGACAGATGGAAAACTCTATAAATATATGTACTGTATGATGATGATGATTATTATTATTATTATTATTACTATTATTATGGTTTCAAAGGCAGTTTAAGTTGCGAAATAAAAATATGGCAGTCCTCCATCCCTCTGTATTCTGGTGACAATACGCGCAATACAATGACTCCAACTTCAGATGATTAAAGATAGCATGACAATTCTTTCACCCTTAGAGTCACAGATTGCCCATGCTTGTGCAGAGCTGTCTACAGGAGCTCAGGTGTGTGCACAATCTACTGAAGAAATATATACAGTGTTTATCAGGTGTGCTCATCACACAAATTAAGCAATTCAGAAACAGTAATGAGTTGGGCCCTAAATGGCATTATCATTGCACCCTGTGAATTATACTGTATAAGCATAAAGAGAAATACAAAGCCTCATCACACTATGGAAGAAAACAACTGTGAAAGGTGTTTGAATCCTACAGCCTGCCTTGGTTAAAGCTTACCTTCTGAGTAAGATATCAGCATATATAAGGTAAGAAGAACTTATTAGACATTTATTCAATTGTAGAACATTAGCTTTGACTGTTCCTATTCCCTAGTGGCTGTGAGGGATATGAATTTATTAGTAATTTTAAGATGTGTCGACCAAAACTGCCTTTTTTTTGTCTTCTCAGACCTCATTTTTACCAGCCCAGCCCCTAGTTCCCAATGTCCATGCTGGGTTTATCAGCTCTTCTCCATCCTCCTCCAGACTTACTGTTTTTGGCTGAGGTAGGTAGTGGATGCTGCATTTGTCCTGGGGGCTTAGCTTGTCTGTGTTTCCATCCAGAGGAATATTTTTATAACCTACCCACTCCTTTTCCATACTCCCCATGCTTGTTGATTACATCTGCAAGCAACTCTCCTCTTTGGACCATGTCTCCTCTTAGGGAACCTTGGGTGGGCACACCCATCCTTCACTGCAGCCCTATCAGTCACCCAAGCCATCAATGAAATACAGGTTGGCTGGATCATAGGCAGGGCTTTATCCCTCTTCTTCTTCTTCTTTTGGCTGTTCCCGTTAGAGTTTGCCACGGTAGATCATCTGCTCCATTTTTCCTGTCCTCTGCATCTTGCTCTGTCACACCAACCACCTGCATGTCCTCTCTCATCACATCTATAAACGTTATCTTAGACCTTCCTCATTTCCTCTTACCTGGTAGCTCCATCCATAGCATCCTTTTCCCAATCAGGGCTTTATCCCTTTATGCCACCAAAATGGTCTTATTGGCCAAAATGGTCTTAAGGGTTATACTGCAAGCAGTAAACTGCAATATTGATAAAGTAGATGGGAGACACCTCGGGCTTGTATTCTGAGTAACTATCACCTGGCAGATGATGCAGTGTTACCCTTTGAAGTTCACATATTGCCTTCCCATTTCAGCTGGAGGGGCCTTTATTTGAATTTGGATATTGTCTGTGGCCCTCAGAGTCTTAGGAAAACAGGTTATATATTAGAGAATGCCTGGAGAGTATTGGCTCTCTCCTCTGGGTACATGGGATATACATCCCTCCATGATGAAGAATGACATGGAGGAAATGATGGAGCATTTTTGAGGCAGATGCCTGAGATACCCTCAATGTGTCCCCAGTAGGTTTCTGAAAAGTTGCTGTAGTTAATATAAATAGAACAACAAATATCCTTTGTATCCATTAGGATAGGTACTCCATAACTTCTATGGAGCTGCAGACAAGGCCAACACATTTCCAGTATTTTTATATGGTTTCCCTTTCCACACAATAAGAATTCACTGTATTGATGTTGTGGATGACATGAAAGTGTGGTCAGATGATTCTGTGTCACCAGGGGCAATGTCATATACAACTGGGTAAAACAGCTGCAATGAGAGCCTCCTGCTGGATCCCAGTTACAATGGTCATTCTATCCCAAGCATATTTGTGTAATGTTCTCTACCTGAACATGGGCATATGGTTAAATTCAAATCTAAAGCAAGTGCAATGTCACTCTGCTGCATTTAGACATGTCTGGATCACTATGCCATGTTATATGATAATGTCTATATAATGATCTAACCATGTCATGTATGGCTGCTCATCACAGAAATTCTCTTAGCATGATGTGGCAAAGTTTTCTGAATCTGTCCCTAATTTTTATGGCAATTATTACAGACAGGTTTCAGTAAACAAATTGTTTAAGGAAGGAAAGAAAAGGCCCAGCAGCAGCATCTGAGGCAAATCCATGATTCATTGGCGGAGTGTCAATAAAAAAAACAGCTTAAAATGTAGAACATAAATATTTATCAGAATGCACTGGGAAAAAGGTCATTGTGAATGTGGTTCTAGCCTCCATGTGATTTTCATGCAGACTGTCCTCTCAAACAAATGTGCACCATATGATAATCCCTGCAACACTGTCTCTAACTAGAGATTAACATTTAAGGCAGTCTAGAATATGGGCAGATCTCACAGACAGTACTGTACTGGAGAACAGGACATTAATATATGTGGGGAGCCTGGTATCAAGTCCGTAGCTTCATGGCAGATTAAGCCTTCTGAGGGAATCAAATTATGTCCTCACATTTCAAACAAATGTTCATATCTCTGGAAACCTAAGGGTTATGAAAGAAGTATAAATGGCAAACCCTTCAACAAAAACTATTTTTATAGTGGTAGTATTCTTTAGGTTCTAAGTCTTAAACTGAATTTTATAAATCACAGTAAACACAGTAACTATTACATTTAATATTTTGTAAACAACTTACATTACCTCAGCAACCACTGAAGTTACACACATACTGTCAGCAGCATTTTATTCATCTAGCTGCAAGTTTCATATGAGGCTAAAGAGTTCTACTGAAATGCATTGTGAATTCAACCTAGGAACAAGCGTTAACATGAGTTGTGATAGGGGTGAGATTTGTACTTCAGCAATGTCAGCATTCGAATTTGTCAACAGTCAAATTTCAGACTTTGCGCAAAGTGGATTTGACCGAGTTCAGTTCAATGAAATGATAGTAAACCATATATGCATACATGTATGTATGCATATATGTGTATGTATACATATATATATATATATATATATATATATATATATATATATATATATGGGTCTACTACACATGATCGAAATTTCATATGACTGAAATTAATTTGACTGAGACCAGAACATCAAAAGTTCAAAACATTGAAAACTCATTTGACTGAAACTCATAACACTGACAGGTGATATTTTGACAGGTTGTGCACTATGTGGACACTGCAGTCATTGTACTAACATTGTGAAAACCAGTTTACTAGTAGGAATTCAGGTACTGTTTTTGACATAAATTTTTTGCAAACTGCAGTAGTGACTGGGTGATATACTTAGCCATATGTAACTGTTCGGCATTTTATGTGGGACAAACCTCCAAACTCCTTAGATTGCGTATTACGGAGCATATGAGTGACATCAGGAATAGGAGGGCCAATAATGCACTATACAAACATTTGTCTAAACACCTGGCAGCAATATTTAAATTTACCATTATAGATAAAATAGTGGGTAATAGATCCCAGAAAGCTGGATGGCATTCCATTTTGGATGCAAAGGAAAAAAGTGGATTATCAAATTGGGAGGGCTTTTCCCACCAGGATTGAATGAACATTTATAATGGGACCAATCAGAAGCTAATTTGTTAGTGAATGACAGTATATAATGAACAATGGTCTGATGTTTTTTTAACACTGAGGAAGGCTATCACTAGCCAAAACCAGTCTGTTTCTTTCTGTTGTTCTAACAGTTTGTTATTTATATGATTTATATGACTTAATAAAGGGTCATTAGCATGGTATCACAGTTTGCTGGCTCATTTTGTTGTTTGAAAAGGGTATATACCTTTTACTTTAATGTGTCAGTGTTATGAGTTTCAGTCAAATGAGTTTTCAGTGTTTTGAACTTTTGATGTTCTGGTCTCAGTCAAATGAATTTCAGTCATATGAAATTTCGATCATGTGTGGTAGACCCATATATATATATATATATATATATATATAATAATAATAAAACAAATGCAAACCAGTTTAACAGATAGTCCATTTTTCTAAGCATTATACCAGAAATGGATGGAGGGGCCTGATGCCATACCCCTAAATTGTGTATTTCCTCAGTAACACCTACCCTCACTGGCATTATTGCTTGCATATCCCATATACTATGCAATATAAAACTATTTCACTGAGAACCTATTTAGTGCATCAGTCTCTTCCAAAATGGCTTTTAATTGTTTCTATTCATTTAGCTGTACTACCTCCCTAAAACAGTCTTTACACACCAGGTTCACTTCAAAACTGAGGCTGATATGCCCTATATCTAAAATTGTATAAAAATTGTAGGATACTCGAGGGCGGCCTTGGTGGTGCAGCTGTTAGCATTGTCACCTCACAGCAAGAGGTTCTCTGGTTCAATTCACTGCTGGAGTGCCTTCTGGGAAGAGTCTGCATGCCATCCCTGTGGTCATGTGGGTTTCCTCCCACATTCCAAAGACATGCAGTAGGTGGATTGAACACTCTTAATTGGCTGTAGGTGAGAATGTGTGTGCTAGTGAGTGGTTCAGATGAACTACCACATCAGGCCTAGCCACCCAGTGCTGTAAACCTGGGCTCAAGATGATTGTCACTGTTGAAAGTGACACCCAGACCCCATGTGCAAAATGGGAAAAGGGGTTGAGGATGGATGGATGGTAGGACTTGCTTTCTTCAACAAAATGCCAAAAACAAAGCAAGAAAAACTAACAATGCAATCGTTATGTATCAGTTTGATATTACATCTTGCCAACCATTGCTTAAGTGTTCAAATAGGGTATGTAGCATAATTCACCTGAAACAAACAAAACTTGTTAGAAAACATTCTCACTTTTTCTCTTCTAGCTTTTTTGCTGAGTACAACTAGACTCAAACTTTCTGGTGAAGGGTTTTTCACCATCTCATTTTCTTTTGTGTCATTACTGTCTGAAACAAATTTTCCAAATCTTTGACTCACTGCCTAAAAGATTTTTCTACAGTAGGGTTTCCGTTCTTCAGACTATAATTCTGGCATGTTTCTGCCTTTTTTTGCTTGAAGACGTTTACAACCTCAAATAATTTTCCTCCTACACTATGCATTCCCAGCTTCTCATTTCTTGCAACTGCGTTTTTTAATAAAAAAAACAAGGATTACACCACCTTTACCTTAGCACTGATTATTCAGCTTGTACTGCAAACCACAAGGAAGACACCAATCCAAACTACTAACAAGTTGACAGAAAACACCAGGAAGGACCCTCTTGACCAGAGACGGTAGAGTCAAATATACAGACCAGATACAAGAATTTGACCTAGGTTTCATCTTTATTATACAGACTTCTTCAGAATATGAACACATTTAACCACTCCATTGATGTTATATACACTCATACACTACAACAAATACATCCCACCACTTCAATTACCCTATCAGACAAAGATCAATCTAACAAGCATATCCTAAATCTAACTTCATTAACCCTTCGAAGTAAAAAACTATACTTTCAATCCATCTCCACAATACTGTGTTACATATCAAAATGTGTTAAATACACAAAATGTAAATGTAAAATAAACATTTTCATATACAACCAACTAAACACTGTTTATGATACCCAATGTTCTTAAATTGCATAACAAAATAATATCATAATGTCTAAAAAATAACAATAATAATTAATCATATAAAAAATGTAAAATTAACTTTCACGAATCTTGTTAAGAAATTTTAAAAATTCTTTCTGGAAAACACCATTCCATAACAATAAGAAATAAAAAAAACTTTCTTAAAATCTTTTTATAAATAACATTTTCAACCCAAGATGTGTTTTAATTTTAATAGGGGCAATATGCTTATGCTATCATTAATTCCTGGAAATACTGTAGCATTTAATGCCAATTGCCATCTCATTTCACAAATATCAAGATGCACATCCAATACTGCACTCTGACCATCCTTTTTTATTTGCTGTATTACACAAAATCTAAATCTGTGCTCTGGATGTTGCTCTATGTGCCTAACTAGGGCATTAGTATTTTTCATGTGCCTAATATCCGGGATGTGTTCGCTAACTCTATCCCTGAACATTCTACAGGTTTTCCCTATATAAAAAGCTGGGCAACCTTCACATTTAGCCATATAAA
The DNA here is from genome assembly GCF_019279795.1 of Protopterus annectens. NCBI lineage: Eukaryota > Metazoa > Chordata > Ceratodontiformes > Protopteridae > Protopterus > Protopterus annectens. Next base: position 1,002,568,122 of record NC_056732.1, on the reverse strand, counting down.
CAACATTTTTAACATGACAATCAAAATGGCCATGTATACCAATAACCTCTCCCTCAATAATAATTTTATCACCTGTAACAAGAATATATTTACAAATATTACATCTACCACACCTAAAATTCCCTTTACTCCTGTGTGAATTAACATTCTCCCAACTGGAGTTTGCAGCTGACTCAAGCAATTGTTTAAAAGACTTCCCTTTCCTATATACAATTTTTGGGGGGTTGTTCAATTTTCTCCATACGTTACTATCCAATTTTAATAACTTCCAATTTCTATTTATTATTCCCACTATGTGATCCATGTCATAATTGTATGTAGTGATAAAATACAATGTTTCCCCCACACTGGTATTAACATCAATTTCATTTTTTGTTATTTTTACTTCTCCAATAACTGTATTAACTTGCCCCCCCCCCCCCATCGTGGTAATCATTGGTTAAAATTGCCTTATAAACACCACTAAACCTCTTACATTACACTTCCTCCATAACGGAATCACACAATTCAACAGGATATCCATGATTAATGAACATACCTTTAATGAACTCCATTTAGTTTAGAAAATCTTGACTTTCGCTTACCATTCTGGCTGCCCTAACCATTTGTCCTTTTACTATCGCTTTTTTCTGATGGTTAGGGTGCCAACTCTGGTAGCTCAAGTAAGAATTGGAAAAGGTAGGCTTTCTGTATATACCAGAAACCAAACATTTTTCCACATGATTGACCTTCAATTTTACATCTAAATATGAAGTTTCCTCACTACTATATTCATAGGTGAACCTAAAAAATTGTACTGTACAATTAATATAATCTATAAAGGCCTTCATGACTTCAATTGGCCCATCCCATACCACAAATATGTCATCCAGAAAACGGGTGTATTGTTGTATATACTTCATATATTCACTGGTGAAAACATACTCTTGCTCCCAGTAGGCCATAATGTAATTCGCATAAATAGGAGCACACGCAGCTCCCACTGCTACTCCAGTTTTTTGTTTGTAATACTGGCCCTCAAAATAAATATAGTTGTTCTTCAATACAACCTCCATTAAGGTAACAAAAGTATTTATACGGTCCTGTTCATATACACCAGCTTTATATAATTGTTGCTCTAACCATTGCAACCCTATTTCATTTGGAATGACCGAAAATAAATTACACACATCAATCGTTAATAACACTGTGTGGTCACTAATTTGAACTACCTTTAATTTATTCAAAAAATCCCAGGAGTCCTAAGTTATGTATCTAAACACTTTACACCATCCTTGCAGGTGATAATCCAAGAATTTACTGATAAAAAATGTTTTCCCCTCTTCCCATCAACAACTGGCCTAAATTGAACGTTGTTCAAACCTTTGTGCAATTTTGGTATACCAAAAATGCTACTGACCTTAGGAAATTTATTTGCCAGGAAATAATGCTCGGTTTCATCAATCTGTCCCTGCATTAATAAATCATCAATTAATATATCTACTTTTTGGTATGCAATATGTACCTGGTTAATACTACTTTCCTCATAGGTGTCAGTAGCTAACATGGCTAACATGTAATCTATATAATCATTTTTATCCATTATAACCATGCCATTCCCTTTGTCCGGCTTCATAAATCTGACAGTTTTGTCATTAACCATATCCCTTAATAGTATTTCCTCTTCTCTGTCCAGATTATTAATGTGATCAAAGGCCCTTCTATTACCAAAGGTTCTACTTGCCCTCATGTGTTCTCTGATTTCCATCTCACAAACATTTTCATATAAACTCACAGTTCCATTTGATGGCAGAATAAACTTACTTGGCTTTCTTAGGCCAGTATTTTCTTGCTGACAATAATTGTCAAAAAACATCTTGATATTCATTTTTCTGGTAAGCATTTTTAAATCTATCAGGGTCTCAGCAACATTCCCTCTTTTCAAAGGTATAAAAGAAAAACCTTTTGATAACAATTCAGCATGCTCCTCCATTATTGTTTTACTAGAATAGTTATATACTTTATAATCACCTTGGCCATTTAAAATAATGGATGGATTAACTAAATAAACAGTGTCTACTTCCCCCCGGGTTAAATCAGTAACATTTAACAGGTCATACATATCAACATCACAAATGGGCTTAAAAGCCATTGACTCACTTTCACTTATAATAACTTCGCTTTTACTAATGTCCATAAAGTCCATACACCCTAAACCTAGTGGTATCATCGGTCTTTCGTCAACCCTTAATTCAGTACTTTCACTAACATGTTCAAAAATGTTGTTAAAAATACTTGTTTCTGTGTTATAACACTGGTGCTCCAAATAAACACTTACTTTCAGTAGTGGGTCGCTTAAACAGTCTACCGCCACTCGCCCTGTTGGGGTTCGTAAAAGTGCTGCACATAATTCCGTCTCTTCGGTCTTGCTACCTGTCTCTAAAATTGGTGATTCTCTTCCATCGGTGGCTGCTGACTCCCCTGCTGGCGGTTTCTCAGCCTCTCCGACCTCCTGGGGCCTGCATCTAAAGAGAATCCACTCTGCTCACTTCCCTTATTATACACTTCCTGCTGCCTCTCCATTTCCTGTCCCGCCTCCGGTTCCTCATTGGTTGCTGTCGTTGTATGTCTATGGTTACCCAACGACAATGGATACACCTTTTGGTTTTGATATTCATTAGTGTCTCTGTTATTTTTGCTAAACTTTCTTTGATAAATTTTGGCACAACTGTTGTCAATAGATGCCAATATATTATTATAGTTCGTTTGATAATGCTCAAAGTTTAAATCAGTTAATATACCCTCATTTTCCTCTTTCAACTCCTGTATAAACCAAGCAATAAGGAAATCATTGGGTTTGATCATAATTCTTATGAGCTCAGTCCCAGTCCGATCAAACAGCTTATGCACCTCATCTATCATTTTGGCATTATTGCTAATGCCATTGGGGTATCTACACAGTCGCAACCCTCGTGGCACTAACCCCAAATCAATGTTCCTTTGCAGGTAACTGTTTTCGATCTGTAACTTCTTCATGTTAAACAGTTTCTTGTCAAAATCTTTGAGCCGGCTAACAAAGGTTTCATTGGCTTTTTTGACAATATTTTTTCTGGAACTGACCTGCTGAAAATCAAAATTGTTGGTCTTCCATCGAAATTTGTTGAAAGTTGGACAATCTACACCAATATGAGCATTAGCATTCTTAGTCCGCTGGCTAACATTAGCACTACCAGAATAAATTGGAGGAGCAGTCTCTACATCAGGGGTGGGATGAGTTAATGGGACGCCTAAACTTCCCAAATTAAAACTTCCACTGTTTTCCTTACCAGAATGCCGTGACTCCATGAGTTGCTTTATCTGACTGGCATGCTCACATAACTGTTGATTAATGCGCTCCAACAGCCTCTTGGTTTCAGAATCACCACCCAGGTTCTCCATCTTTCTCTCACACCACAAGGAAGACACCAATCCAAACTACTAACAAGTTGACAGAAAACACCAGGAAGGACCCTGTTGACCAGAGACGGTAGAGTCAAATATACAGACCAGATACAAGAATTTAACCTAGGTTTCGTCTTTATTATACAGACTTCTTCAGAATATGAACACATTTAACCACTCCATTGATGTTATATACACTCATACACTACAAGAAATACATCCCACCCCTTCAATTACCCTATCAGATAAAGCTCAGTCTAACAAGCATATCCTAAATCTAACTTCATTAACCCTTCGAAGTAAAAAACTATACTTTCAATCCATCTCCACAATATTGTGTTACATATCAAAATGTGTTAAATACACAAAATGTAAATGTAAAATAAACATTTTCATATACAACCAACTAAACACTGTTTATGACACCCAATGTTCTTAAATTGCATAACAAAATAATATCATAATGTCTAAAAAACAACAATAATAGTTAATCATATAAAAAATATAAAATTAACTTTCACAAATTGTGTTAAGAAATTTTAAAATTCTTTCTTGAAAACACCATTCCATAACAATAAGAAATAAAAAAACTTTCTTAAAATCTTTTTATAAATAACATTTTCAACCCAAGATGTGTTTTAATTTTAATAGGGGCAATATGCTTATGCTATCATTAATTCCTGGAAATACTGTAGCATTTAATGCCAATTGCCATCTCATTTCACAAATATCAAGATGCACATCCAATACTGCACTCTGACTATCCTTTTTTATTTGCTGTATTACACAAAATCTAAATCTGTGCTCTGGATGTTGCTCTATGTGCTTAACTAGGGCATTAGTATTTTTCATGTGCCTAATATCCAGGATGTGTTCGCTAACTCTATCCCTGAACATCCTACAGGTTTTCCCTATATAAAAAGCTGGACAACCTTCACATTTAGCCATATAAACAACATTTTTAACATGACAATCAAAATGGCCATGTATACCAATAACCTCTCCCTCAATAATAATTTTATCACCTGTAACAAGAATATATTTACAAACACTACATCTACCACACCTAAAATTCCCTTTACTCCTGTGTGAATTAATATTCTCCCAACTACTATGGTTTCCAAAATGGCCTCCAACACCTGGCAAAACAGCCTGTTCTAGTTTAAGAATAGCTAATGCAGTCCCACTTTACATGCTCCAAAACAGTTCCGGCAATAGGAATTGCAAATTAAATCAAGTTCAGTATGGTTTTTACTTACTTGATGTAAAGAAGCTTGAAAATTTGATCACACTAGGTTGAAAATATTTCCAAACCACTGCACAGAAGTGCAACTTCAGAGTAATCTAGCTAAATGCCATGCCATAAATATTTGGTCTATATTATGATATCACATGCACAGAAGAGCGAACGACACATACTCGACCCCATGTAAGCGAAAGCTTACAATGTTGAAACCTCAGAACAGAGATTTTTTTCAAGAGAAAAAAAATCGCTGTTCCGAAACAAACAAAAAAAAAAACAAAAAAAACTGTAAAACATTACATAATAAAGCCCCCCACACCCCCCTACTTAAATATACCAACTCCAAGATCGCACTACAGTGCCAAAAACGGCAAAGTAGCGAAAGCGGCCAAGCGAATTCTTGCTCAGGGAAAGAATTTGCTGAAAAGCCACTTCACTATTTTGCCTTTTCGCACTTTTCAGTTCGACAAGGGCACATTCGACAACCTGCGTCTGTGACAGTGTAATAGGAACCTAAATATTAACTAATCAAACAAAATAAAAAAGAGAACCAGCCAGCAAATAACTCTGGATCAAACAATGGTGCACAGACACATAAAATAACAATAATTAACATTATCTCAGAAGAATAACTACTACAGACTCTGCAATGACCTCCAACACCTAGCTAAACAAGTTATTCTACTTAAAAAAAAAAAGTAGTTACAGTTCAAATGCACCAAACCATTCCAACAATAGGAATAGCAAAGGAAAATCAAGTGATATATAGTTTTTTAGTTCCCTGGTGTAGAGAAGCATGGAAAATACATCACATCAGGTAGAAATATCTCCAAACCAGTGCAGAGAGGTGCAGGACTGGAATAATCCAGCCAAGGCACTAATCTCCATATCAGCATGCCATGACAGACAATGTGAAGAATAAAATTCTATACGTACTTACTATAGACTGTCTACTGCAATGTCCATTTTATGTATGGGCAAAGACTAGCCCTGCTTTTGTCCCACTGTACAGCCTATGTATGAGTAAGGTTCATCCCTGTATCTGTTGCAGTGCACAGCTTATGCGCAAGTAAAATTCATCCCTCCATCTGCTCCACTGTCCACTCTACAAATGTCTGAAGTCTATCTAGTCAATGTACCGCTATAGTGCATCTCTGTATCTGCATACACAGCCTATACACAACCAGGTAAAGTCTAGTCCTGCTTTTGCAAAGGACTTCAAATGCTACTCCCTCCAATAAGAGATCAATCAAATGGACTGTCATCAGACACTCCCTTTCTGAGTGCCCTCACCTGACCCATACATACTACTGAAACCTGAAAGCTGCTGTTGCTGTTGTTGCTCATGTCGTAAGATGGAGGCCTGTCTCTACGGCACTCTGTGATCAAGACTAAATGATACCTCAAACAAAATGACTGAAAATTATATGACACGTGTATATGATTAACAAACAAGAATGACTGTATATATATATATATCTATCTATATATATATATATATATATATATATATATATATATATATATATATATATATATATATATATACACACACACACACACACACACACACATATTTTATATATATATATATATATATATATATATATATATATATATATATATATATATATATATATATATATATATATATATATATATATATATATATATATATATATATATATATATATAAATTCCTAGCTTGTTTCCTGCCTTTCCTGTAAATTGTCTAGTCCAGATACAGACTTTCTGTATCCAGGACTGTTTGCAAGCTCCTGAGCCCCCCAAGCCTTTCTGTGTTGGAGGGAAGCCTTCTAGCTTATCAGTGGGAGTGGTAAACACTAGGTAGCCTATCTACCACAGGAGGAGAGGTTTCTGGCCCAGAAATTATAGTTTATTGGCCGTTTGGGAAGCTCTTCCATCTTTCAACCTTCTGATTCAAAAGCCTGTGTTTGAGCTTGTTTCCTGCCTTTCCTGTTACTAGTCTAGTCCAGGTACAGATTTGCTGTATCCAGGACTCTTTGTAAGCTTCTGAGCCCCCCAAAGCCTTTCTGTGTTGGAGGGAAGCCTTCTAGCTTATCAGTAGGAGTGGTAAGCATCAGGTAGCCTATCAACCACGGGAAGAATGGGTTTTGGCCCATAAATTGTAGTTTATTGGCCGTTTAGGCAATTTTCCATCTCTTTCAACTTGCTGGCTAAAAAGCCTGCATTTGCGCTTGTTCCCCACCTTTCCTGTAACTAGTCTAGTCCAGGTACAGATTTGCTTTATCCAGGACTGTTTATAAGCTTCTGAGCCCCCCAAGCCTTTGTGTTGGAGTGCAGCCTTCTAGTTTATCAGTGGGAGTGGTAAGTACTAGGTAGCCTGTCTACCACAAGAGGAGTGGTTTTCGGCCTAGGAATTGTAGTTTATTGATCATTTGGGAAGTTGTCCATCTCTTTCAACTTTCTGGTTTAAAAGACCACATCTGCGCTTGTTTCCCATCTTTCCTGTAACTAACCTACTGGAAAGCACTAGAAAGCCTTAAACTGATACAAGCCTTCTAGCTTAAAAGAAAGACTTTGGAGTGATTATCAGTTTTCTGTATTTTCTGGCTTAACTGTTTTCCGCTGATTTTTCCAGCACTTATTCTCATTTAAAACCTTGTTTTTTTTTCACATATTGTACTTATTTGACTGTTTGCACTTTTAAAAAGATGTTTTTTGTTAAATAAATTGTTTAACTGTTGTAGGCTACACACTAAAGTGCAATAGCCTTTTCTGATCGCTTGTAGTCATTTAAAGCTATTTTAAGTGCACTTTTTACTGTTTTTGCCTTATCTTTTAAAAAAATATATATTTTTTCCTGCCTTTCTAAGCTAGTATAGTCCAGTTTTCAGGCTAGTGCTGAATTCAGGGCTGTGTTACAAGATTCTGAGTTGCCCATACCTTACTTGGATAGAAGGAAGTTTCTCTGTTCACCTGTGAGAGAGGGGAACTTTGAGCAGCCATCTGTCCCTGGAGGAGTGGTTCCAGCCCAGAAGTTAGTAGTTTAAAAAAAGCGTTTGCACGGTTTTGTGCGCTGGGCAGCACTGGTTAGTTAGGGTTAAATTATTCCCAGCTCCACTAAGTCTCCTCTTCAGTTTTTCACTTGAAACTAGTCTAACTCTCAACCTAAGCACTCAAAAAGCATCCTACAGTCCAGCACTTGCTCAGACCTAATAGCAAGCACTAATATACCCCGACACTTCACTGCCCAGCAGGGCAAAGCTCTTTATCCACCCCTCACCAACCAAGCGACTAAGCAGCTCACCCTACTATTCAGACATGACCAAAGGGCAACTTCAGGTGTACTCTCCAGTCCAGCTGGTGAATCTGGGTATCCTGAGGCAATGTTACAACTGCCTCATGTACACAGACAGCCCTCTCCTCCTACCACAAAACACTAACATATGCGAGAGATGCAATTATACAGCCAAACTGGAGGCTAAGGTCTCTCCACCCAAGACTGGAACAGACAGTCATGAGAAGAAGATTAACACTTGCACCACACCTCCAGCCTTACATAGACCTACTAAACCAGCACTGGCAAAAAATACACATAAATACACAAAATCATACTTGGAGGCTCTAAATAAAAACCTGCAAAAGCATCAGAGAGCTCCTAAGCAGACACCCACAAAACCTGCACCTCCCGTCACAAACCAGACAGCACATAAAACACAAAATAAATATGCCGCACAATCACAGCCCTTAAGGCGAAATAACATACCTAACACACTAGCAATAGGCGACTCAATAGTCAGGCACACTGACACCCCACTGACTAGGCTGGACAAGGAAATGGTTACTGTTAGCTGCCTATCGGGAGCCAGAATCTGCCACATAACACAAGCACTCAGGTCACTCCAGAACAAGTACAAATATGATTCTGTCATTGTTCATATTGGTGTGAATGACCTGAAATGTACCTACCTGGACTACATGAAAAGAGACATGGAAGAGCTCTCTGATCATGTAGCCCAGTCGGGTATGACCCTGAACCTGAGTAGCATCCTGCCCTCACCAAGAATGATACCTCAGTATAAAGGAAAAATGATCAATTTCAACAATTGGCTAAGCTTCTGGTGTCATTCAAAGGGGATCCAGTGTCTGTCAGCCTGGGATGACATGTTCGACAAGCCACATTGCTTCACAACAGACGGCTTGCACCTGTCACCCCTTGGCTTTCGAATACTGGCCAAGGCTCTTGCTGCCACCATAGTGCATTTTTTAGGCAGGGCTCAAAATTCAAACCCACCACCGTAAACAGCACAAGTAAAAAAATGAGGGTTATGCTACTCAACGCCAGGAGTTTAAATCTCAAAATGCATGCGCTCGAAGCACTCCTAAGTATGGAGACCGTTGACATCTCTGCAGTAACTGAAACCTGGTTCAAGGCTCCAGAGAGTATTCCAGCACTACTGGGCTACAACTCATACCACACATTTCGGCCACAGAACACGGACCATAACACAAAAGGAGGGGGTGTATCCATATTCATCAAGGATACTCACACCTCCAGGTTAGTGGCGCAGAATGATACCTCTGAGATCATCCATGTGCAACTAACATCGGGCAAATCTGCAATGCAAATTGTGGCCTGCTACAGATCACCCTCCATGACCCAGGACCACCACTCCGCCTTTCTGGAGACATTGGAAAACATGAAGGTCCTACTGAACACCCTGATATTGGGAAATTTCAATTACCCTACCATTAACTGGGAAAACTACTTGAGTACAAACTCCCAGGCTCAGCGCTTCCTGGAATTTATCAACTCAAATGCCCTGGATCAGCTGGTAAACTTCCCTACCAGAGGCCACAACATATTGGACCTGGTCATCACCAACATGGGCAACAGGTGTTCCGTACCGGAGGTCAACCCGTCACTGGTTAGATCTGACCATAAACTAATCACCCTGGATGTCCACACCCCACCACCACCCCCAACCAAGGAAACCACAGTGAAAAACTTTTCTAAAGCAAACTTCACCTTGCTTAAGGCAGAGGTGGTAAGTTTCACAGCCCCCACACTAAAGGATAACACTGCCCAAGATGCAGAATCCTTTACAATTGCACTCTATGAACACCTACAAGGATGCATGGACCATGCCATCCCTAGCAAGACCAAGACTCTCTCCCCTAAGAGAAGGAAACCAGTCTGGTGGACCCCTGCTATAAACAGGTTATACAACAGAAGGAGGAAACTAGTTCAGAAAAAAAGCAAATCCCAAGAAGGAAAGACATCCCTGATCAGTATCAGTAAGAAACTAAGGTCCCTCAAAAAATCATCCAAGGCTAACTTCAAAAGAAAAATAGCCAAAGATTCAAAAGATAACCACAAAGCCTTCTTTAGCTATGTCAAGAATCTAAGTGGCAACTCGCAGATATGCTCTGAGCTAGTGCAAAATAGCACAAAATATACTGAACCTACTGATATTGCCAACATCCTGGCAGATAGATTCAGTACAAACTTCACCTCCCTCTCACCTTCAAAAGGGCCCACAACAATACTGGAAAAGTGTAGTGTCCCAAAAATCACAGAAGCACAGGTGAAAACAGCCCTTTCAAAAGCCAAAAACACAGCATCAATGGGGCCAGATGTTGTCCAGGCTGCATCTTGCATGAACTACAGAATGAACTAACCCCCCCCACCTAAACACGCTGTTCAACCTCAACCTCTCCACAGGCTATGTGTCCATAGAATGGTGCACAGCAACGGTTATTCAGCTCCACAAAGGAGGGGCCACAACTGACCCTGGTAACTATCACCCCATTAGCCTGACTAGCCTGGTCTGCAAGGCTATGGAGCGCATCATCATGGAACTCATTAACAAAGACATTGGGAACCTCCAAACACTTGACCTGACACAGTTCGGCTTTGTTAAGGGCAGATCATGCCTACTAAACCTGGTTGACTTCTTCGAGACAGTCACCAAGGCCATAGACAAGGGAAAGGTGGTTCACACAGCCTACCTTGATCTCGCCAAGGCGTTCGACACCATTCCTCACTCGGGTATTATAGAAAAACTCACCAGCCTGAACATAAACCTATACGTCACAAGATGGGCTGCCAACTGGCTTACAGACAGAACTCACACAGTAAGAATAGCGGGCTCCAGATCCGACTCTAAGCCAGTCACAAGTGGTGTCCTGCAAGGCTTGGTTCTGGGACCCCTACTGTTTGGCATATATTTCTCAGATGTACAGGCAAATACAGGAGGACTATGGCTAACCAAGTTCGCCGATGACGGCAAACTGGGAGCCATAACTGACTCTCCGGCTGACATGGACATCCTTCAAAAAAGCCTTACTGAGACAGACACCCAGTCTCAAAGTCATGGCCTCAAGCTAAATGCCAAAAAATGCATAGTCATCCCGTTTGGGAAAAACAAAACACCCACAAATTACCACATAGGCAGCAGCCGCCTTAATACAGAAGAGGTAATAAGAGATCTGGGGACCCAGGTAGATAGTAATCTCTCCTTTGACAATCATATTGCCAAAATAGTTAGGAAATCCATCTATGTGGCCCATCTAATTACTAAGAGGTTCACATCTAGAAATAAAGAGGTTATAGTGCCCCTCTACTCGTCACTCATCAGACCCATCATAGAGTACAATGCCCCATTTGGGATGTACCTCACAAGACACTTCCAACAGCTGGAAAGACCTCAAAGGCACCTCACCAAAAGGATTACTGGCCTCAAACATATGTCCTATGCAGCCTGACTGAAAAAACTCCAGCTATACTCAGTGGAATATCGCTTACTCAGAGGTGATCTCTGCCTGACTTACAAAGCCATGTCCAACTCAGAATTGATGGACATGCTCCACCAAAAGAAATCCAAGTCACTGCGAGCCACGTGCTCTAGTGAGCTAAACCTTGCCACAACAATAAGATTCCTGTCACAGAGACTCCCCATGCTTTGGAACAAAATTCCTAACTACATTAGGCAGAGCCCCTCACTAACACTCTTCAAGAGAATCCTTGACGAGTGGATGGCTAACAGAAAATACACCCCTGAGATCACTTCATTGGCTCTGCTTGACAGAGGCTCAGTTAATTAATTAATGGGATGGCAAAAGCCGGCACACTCTGGCTAGGCTTAAAAATGCCCTCAGGCAGATAGCCTAGTACCTACCTATGAACCTATATATATATATATATATATATATATATATATATATATATATATATATATATATATATACACATATATTCCGTTCGATACTAAGACACTACAGGGTACATGGTAAATTTGCAGTTGAATCATTTGAAGGGTTTTAACAATGTTTATCAAAACACTAATTAACAAACCTGTAGAAAAAGGCTATGGTGCTAATTAATACAATAATTGTTTTTTATCTAAAAAAATGTTAAAATGTTTAAAAAATTACCTGCGAGTCTGCTTTCAGTGTCAGTTGTGCATAAGAACTACTATGACTACATGATAAATGCCATTCACAAAACAGAACTATAGTCTTTGGTGGTAGATAGAGACAAATTAGTCAGTCACAGCCTCACCTCAGGCTTTGTCCCTACCAAATGGTGCACTGCTGCAATCATCCCTCTCCACAAAGTAGGAGTGACTACAGACCCTGGGAACTACCACTCTATTAGCCTGACAAGTCTGATATGCAAAGTTATGGAACACATCATTATGGTCTTATTAAACAAGGATATAGGGGATCTCCAAAGTCTGGATTCCACACTGTTTTGGAGGGTAGGTCATGCCTGCTCAACCTGGTCAACTTCTTTGAGTCAGTCACTAGAGCTGTGAATGATATTTAGGTGGTCATACAGCCTACCTTGATCTGCCCAAGGCCTTTGATACCATTCCCCACTCTGGAATCATAGAAAACCCACTAAGGTAGGCATCAACCCCTATATCACTAGGTGGGTTGCAAACTCACTCACAGATAGACCCACGGTGTGAAAGTAGCTGACTCCAAGTCTGACTGATGACCAGTCACGAGTGGAATCCCACAAGGTTTGGTCCTGGGTCCTCCCTGTTTGGTATCTACTTCTTTGAAGTGCAGGCCATCACAAGGGTACTCTGATTGACAAAGTTTGCAGACGATTGCATGTTGGGAGCTATTATTAACTACCCAAGTGATGTTGACATCCAGCAGAAAGGCCTCACTGAGACCAACATATGCTGTCAGAAGCATGGAATGAAGCTCATTGGCCAAATATGTGTCAGCATCCCCTTTCGGCAATACTCAGTTCCCATAAATCACCACATCGATGGTAGCCCACTGAATACAGAAGGCATTATAAGAGGTCTGTGAACACAGGCTGACAGCAACCTCTCTTTGGACCACCATATTGCCACTGTGAGCAGACAGTCCTTCCATGTGGAACATTATACCTAATAAACCCTTTCTGCACTTGCTTTTAGTCCTTTTTAATTTAATTACATTTTTTCAAACTGTGTGTGGACTAATATTGTTACATACTCAAGTGTGCCAGCTTGCACTGCATGTGAATTGTTTTTACTACTGTTTTTGCTACTTTTCTGAAAAAAAATCTGCTTTTACTGTATTTGTGTTTCTTCCTACTTTATTTTGCTTTTGCATCATCTTAAAAGTATTCAGTTCTATTTATTACTGCTTGGTGTAACTCATTCTAAGCCTTTTAGTTTAAGCACTTGGGCTTCAGACCAGTTGTTTTACATTAAGTAGGTTTGTGGTCTGCACTGTAGTGGCAGAACACTTAGCTTACATCCTTCTTAGTTGGGAACTGCTGATTGAGGGCTCAGTGTCTGTTATTCTAAAAGTGTATTAATTCTGGTTTAAGCACTTGGGCTTCAGGCCAGTTATTTTACATTAAAAGGGTTCGTGGTCTGCACTCTTGTGGGAGGAGAGGCTGGACTCTGCCCTTCTGAGCTGGGAATTTCTGGTTAAAGGCTTATAGTGCTTGCATATTTGAACTGCTTCTTACTGAAATTGGTACACCTTGTTTGCTGTAGCATAGACTAGATCCAGGCCTGCTGAATCTAGCTTTGTTTGTATAACTTGAGCACTAATCCAGGCATTCTTTAAAGTATTCAATTGTATTTACTACTGCTTGGTAGTAACTTGATTGAAGTGTAGCTAACATTCTAGGTCTTTTAGATTAAGCACTTGGGCTTCAGACCAGTTGTTTTACATTAGGAAGGTTTGTGGCCTGCACTGTGGTGGCAGGACAGGTAGCTTACATCCTTCTAAGTTGGGAACTGCTGATTGAGAGCTCAGTGTCTGTTATTCTAAAAGTGTATTAGTTCTGGTTTAAGCACTTGGGCTTCAGGCCAGTTATTTTGCATTAAGAAGGTTTGTGGTCTGCACTCTTGTGCGAGGAGAGGCTGGACTCTGCCCTTCTGAGCTGGGAATTTCTGGTTAAAGGCTTATAGTGTCTGCATATTTCAACTCTTTCTTACTGAAATTGGTACACCTTGTTTGCTGTAGCATAGACTAGATCCAGGCCTGCTGAATCTAGCTTTGTTTGTATGCTTGTTGTTTGTTTGCTTATTTCCCTGAAACGCTAATACCACCTAAAACGTGGCTTTTCAGCGCTTCTGTGGATCCCTAGTGATATCTGCATTGCTTACTGCACTTATTTCCTTGTTTCACTTAAAAGAAAGTTACTGTTTGTCGTTTTTGCATTTAAGTTACCTGTAACACATTGCATTTAAGTTACCTGGCACTTGCTCACTAAAGCAATTATATAAGTCAGCACTAAAAAATTAAAAGCACTACACCCTCACAAACTCCCCTTGAGTACCTTGTTCCCCATTGGCCCTTTTTTTCAATTATAAAGGAATTCCCAATACTATTCTAGCATGTCCAAAGGTCAGTTGTCAATCTCCTCTCTTGTCCAGCTGGTGAATCTGGGAATCTTGAGGCAATGTTACAACTGCCTCATGTACACAGACAACCCTCTCCTCCTCCCAACAAATTCCAACACATGTGAGAGATGTATCCATATAGCCAAACTGGAGGCTAAGCTCTCTCAACTCAGTACTGGCATAACCAGTCAGGAGGAGAAGGAAACCACACTCACTACAATTCCAGTCTCACATAGACCTATCACGACAGCAAACCAAACACATAAACACACAAAAACATACTCGGAGGCTCTAAATAAAAATCTGCCTAAGCAGCAGAGACCTCCAAAGCAGACACCCAAGCAACCGCTACTCCAAAACAGAACACGTGCCACACATAGCTCACAAAGCCAGTGTGCCGAACAGTCACAGCCCTTAAGGCTAAACAACACACCTGATACACTTGTAATAGGTGACTCTATCGTCAGGCACACTGACATCCTGCTCACCAGGCTGAACAAGGAGAAGGTCACGGTGAGCTGCCTGTCGGGCGCTAGGATCCGCCACATAACACAAGCACTCAGGTAACTCCAAGGCAAGTACAAATATGACTCAGTCATTGTCCATGCTGGTGTGAATGACCTGAGACGTACCTCCCTGGACTACATGAAAAGAGACATAGAGGAGCTCTCTGAGCATGTGGCCCAGGCCGGTATGACCCAGACCTTGAGTAGCATCTTACCCTCACCAAGAATGATGCCACAATATGAAGACAAGATGATCAATTTCAACAATTGGCTTAAGTATTGGTGTCATTCAAAGGGGATCCAATGCCTGTCAGCCTGGGATGACATGCTCAACAAGCTACGATGATTTGCTAGGGACGGCTTGCACCTGTCACTTCTGGGCTTTCGGATATTGGCAAAGGCTCTTGCTACCCCTATAGTGCCTTTTTTAGGCAAGGCTCAAAAGACAAACCCACCTCCATAGGTATCACAAGGGATAAGAAACTAAGAGTAATGCTACTCAACGCCAGAAGTCTAAACCTCAAGATGCATGCACTCAAAACTCTCCTTAGCATGGAGAACATCGATATCTGTACAGTAACAGAAACCTGGTTCAAGGCTCCCGAGAGCACCCCAGCACTACCAGGTTATACCTTATACCATGCTTTTCGGCCCACAAAAGGAGGGGGAGTACCAATATTCGTCAAAGATACCCACACCTCCAGGCTGGTGGCACAGTATGAAGCATCAGAGACTATCCATGTGCAATTAACAGTGGGTAAAACTGCCTTCCAGTTTATAGCCTGCTACAGACCACCCTCCCAAACCCAGGAACCCCACTCAGCCTTCCTGAGAACACTGGAAAATATGAAGGTCTCTCCAAACACCATTATATTGGGTGACTTCAACTACCCAAACATAGACTGGGAGCATTACTCTAGCTCCAACACCCTAGCCCAAAGGTTCCTAGAATTTATAAACTCAAATGCTATGGAACAACTTGTTACCACTCCCACAAGAGGGGAAAACATACTGGAACTGATCATCACCAACATGGGGACTCTATGCTCTAGACCAGAAGTATATCCCTCACTGGTAAGATCAGACCATAAACTAATCTCACTGGATATTCACATCCCAACCCCACCTCCTGCCCAGAAAACCACAGTGAAAAACTTCTCTAAAGCAAATTTCACACTCCTCAAAACCGAGGTGGAATCCTTCAAAGCCTGTGGAAAATACGTCCCAGACCGCAGAATCCTTTATAAATGCATTCTATGAACACCTTCAGGAATGCATGGATCATGCAATCCCAAATAAAACAAAGACCCAATCCTCCAAAGACAGACATCCTGTCTGGTGGACCCCAGCCATAAACAAACTATACAATAGAAGGAGGAAGCAAAATCCCAAAAAGGGAAGGCATCTCTGATTAGTATTAGCAAAAAACTACGGACACTCATAAAATCGTCTAAGGCCAGCTTCGAGAGAAACATTGCACAGGACACTAAGGATAATCACAAGGCTTTCTTTAGTTATGTTAGGAACCTGGGTGGGAATTCCCAGATATGCTCAGAATTAGTCCAAAATGACAAAAAATACATCGAACCCACAGACATTGCCAACATCCTAGCTGACAGGTTCAGGGCAAACTTCTCCCCCCCTCCCCACCAAAAGGGCAAATATCTATCCCAGCAGAGTGCTGCCCCCCTGACATCTCAGATGCTCAGGTAAGAGCCGCCCTCTCCAAAGCAAAAAACACAGCATCAATGGGACCAGACGGTGTCCAGGGCTGCATCCTACATGAACTCCAAGAAGAGCTAAACCCAAACATAAAACTCTGTTCAATCTCAGCCTTACTACAGGATATGTACCCAAAGAGTGGCATACAGCAACAGTGGTCCCTCTCCACAAAGGTGGTGCCTCAACGGATCCTGGAAGCTATCGCCCCCATAAGCCTGACTAGCTTGGTCTGCAAAGCTATGGAAAGGATCATCATGGACCTCATAAATTAAGATATTGGGGACCTACAGACACTGGATCCTACCCAGTCCGGCTTTGTTAAGGGCAGATCCTGTCTCTTAAACCTGGTTGATTTCTTTGAAACAGTCACCAAGGCCATTGATGAGGGGAAGGTGGTCCACACAGCCTACCTGGACCTCGCAAAAGCCTTCGATACAATATCCCACTCGGGCATTATAGATAAGCTCACCAGCTTAAATATAAACCCCTATGTCACTAGATGGGTTGCAAACTGGCTCAAGGACAGAACCCACATGGTTAGAATTGCTGGAGCCATGTCAGACTCCAAACCAGTTACAAGTGGCATCCCACAAGGCTCAGTCCTGGGATCTCTCTTGTTCGGTATATATTTCTCGGAGGTACAGGCCAACACAGAAGGACTGTGGCTGACCAAGTTCACAGATGACTGCAAACTGGGCACCATAATAGACTCTCCAGCCGACACAAGCATCATCCAAAAGGGCCTCATAGAAACAGACAACTGGTGCCAGAGCCATGGCCTCAAGCTAAATGCCAAAAAGTGTATAGTCATCCCCTTTGGCAAAAGCAAAGTGCCCACAGATTACCACATAGGTGGTAATCCATTAAGTACAGAAGAAGTAATTAGGGACCTGGGGACCCAAGTTGATAGCAGTCTCTCATTTGACAACCACATGGCCAAAGTGGTTAGAAAAACATTTTATATAGCCCACCTAATCATGAAGGGATTCACATCTAGATCAGGGGAGGTCATCGTGCCTCTTTACTCATCCCTCATCAGGCCCATAATTAAGTACAATGCCTCTTTTGGGATGTACCTTACCAGACACCTGCAGCAACTGGAAAGACCCCAAAAGTACCTCACCAAGAGGATCAAAGGGCTCAAACAGATGCCATATGCTGCCCGGTTAAAGAAACTCCAGCTCTACTCAGTGGCATACTGCCTGTTCAGGGGTGATCTGTGCCTGACATATAAAGCCATGTCCAACCCAGAATTAATGGACATGCTGCACCTCAGAAAATCCAAATCCCATCGAGCTACGCGCTCGAGAGACTTGAACCTCAGCACTGAAATAAATAGGACATGCTGGAGGGACAGATTCATAACCCAGAGGCTCCCTTCACTCTGGAATAAAATCCCAGTCCAGGTTAGGCAGAGTCCCTCATTGACTCTCTTCAAGAGGAATCTTGATGAGTGGATGGGAGATCGTAGGTTTAACCCAGGTATCACTTCTGTGTCACTGTTAGACAGAGGCACAGTATACTAACCTCAAAAAAAGGCATAGCAAAATTAATTTAAAATGGGTGGCGAAAGCCAAACACATTCTGGCTAGGCTTATAAATGCCCTAGGGCAGATAGCCTAATATGAACCTATGAACCTATGATTACTAATGGTCTTGCATCCAGGAAGTAGGGGGTCATTGTCTCCCCCTACCCTTCCCTCATTAGGCCAATCATTGGGTGCAATGTCCCATTTGGCATGTACCTCAATGAACACCTGCAACAACTGCAGAGGCCGCAAATGTACCTCACAAAGATGATCCTAGGCTTGAAACAGTTGCCCTATATGGACAGACTCAAAACACTCCATCTATTCTCTTTCTCATATCACCTTCTTAAAGGCGATCTCTGCTTGCCCTACAAAGCCATGTCTGACCCAGCTCTGTTAGAAATGCTACATCCAAATATATCCCAATCCCTCTGCACAACATGCTCCAGAGGCCTCAACCTCATTACCACAATCAACAGAACATGCCAGAGGGACAGGTGCATAACCCAGAGACTGCCCTTACTATGGAATAGATATCCCATACATGTCAAACAGAGCACCTCACTCGCCCTCTTCAAGAGAAATCTTGCTGAATAGATGGGAAATAGAGAATTCACCCCTGGGATCACTGCAGTGGCTCTACTCTACAGAGGCACCGGAAATAATGTCAGGTGGTGCAATGACAGGGTAATCCTCTAGCTAGGCTTGTAATGGCTCCAGGGTCATTAGCCTAGTACACACCTATGAACCTATATAGTGCAATATTTTCCTGCCTACTAGGAAATCTGTGGATCATATTTAATAATTTATGTTTTCTTCCTATTCAGAAGATTTGCCTCATATTTTCATATACATGGTAGAATTTATCTTGCTAACCATGGTTTTATAATGTTCTCAGGAAGGCTGTTCCATACATCTACCCTTTTCTCTCTAAAAGAAAAAAATGCTTCCTCACATTTTCTTCTTAACTATCTGGTCTTTTTTGAAACTATGGTCCTTTTCTTCATATATTTGTTTCTCTGAAAAAAATATATCCTCTGGGACACTATTCGATCTGTGGCACTTAAATGTTTCGCTCATCTCTAACTTTTGTTTTTAACTTCTGTTTTCTTTTCTTTGAACTGTTTCACATCCTTCCTATGTCTTTCAGCAGACGAGGACTGTAGAACTACACACAATATGTTGAATAAGCCTATAACTACAGTCTATAAAGAAGGATAGTTACCCATTTCACACTACAGAATCCCTTTCCTGTATATTCCAGTATCCCAGTAGTTGTCTTACTACTTTTTCATACGGCTATTTCACCTTAAAAGCCATCTTATGAGAATTCCTCAGGTACTTTCCATGATTAGTTGTTGCAGTATATTTGAAGCAACATTTTAATGGGAATATGGACCACAATATCTCCGCCATTCTCTATCCAAACATTTTAAGATTGAATTGTATTTATTATGGACAGAATTGTCTGTAATGTTCTGCATCCGTGTTACTAATTTCATCAAACTTGTGCTGAATGAACATTTTTCTTCTGTGTTACTTATTTTTCCCTACCACTGAGGTTCAGCATACTGTCTAGCAGTTTTCCTGCTCAGTGTTGCTCTAACTCCTGATGAAGAGGAATTACACCCATCATTTTCCAGTTTGTAAATACTTGACCACTGTTGGTAAAAGTGATGGCACCATTACTTCTCTTTTCAGGGCTTTAGTAATTAACAGAATCACATTAGGATGCATCATTCAGTGTACTTTTAGTTTAAACATTCTGTTCAGTTCCCTTACTTCTGTGAAAGGGATAATATGTTTCTGTTACTCTTAACATTTATTAAATGGGTTGGTAATTCCCCTTCTCTGCCTTTGTAAACATTGTGCCTATGCTTCTTTCTGTGGGTTCTGTACAGCATCCTCTGTAGCAAACTGCTCTGTCACACTAATAACAGTTTGTCTTTGTTCGTAACTGATTTAGCTATCCTGTCTGTGTTGCTACTATAACAAAAAGCATCATTAACTGTCCATGTTTTACTCAGTTTTGTGTCCTATTGAAACATTTAGCAAAAATAGGATTCTAGAAAGGAGAACTGGCCAGGTGGAGGTTACTCTGACTCTCCACAGGACTGACAGAAACAATGAATCCACTCTATAACTGAGAGATCTAAGTCTAACCTTCTTTTACACTGATTTAAAATACAACTTTTGGACTGGTTCTTTATTGAAAATATGTGTCTGATGCTTATTCTGACTAGCAGCTCTCACCCCATTCACAAGCTCAGGCAGATGAAATCAGATTGCAGTACACTGTCACTGGAAGTACTTGACTCACCAAAAGTTACACGCACAGGGTCCAGTATACAGTGACTATCAGGCAGAACTATTTTTGAGTGAAACAGTGCATGGTGAGAAACAATCACCCTTGAGGGATCTAGGGTGATTTTGTTTGCAATAAATTTAACTTTTTATTAAGTGATATAAGTGAGTCTCTGATTGTTTATTTGTAGAGAGACATGATCTTTTGGCCCCTTTATATGCCCACCTGCTGACCATCAGCTGCTTTCTAGGTCTGTTCCTATAATTCTTTTTCCCTTAATGTCCACAATATTACTCTGTAGGAATGGGATCACATCAATGGTGAGTCAAAAAGAAAGACACATTAATTCTGACCTGCTGTAACTTTACCACAAAGCACCTTGCCACTTTTAAGACTGTACTGCTTAAATGTCACTAAAGAGTCCAGGTCCTCATAGGTTCATAGGTGTGTACTAGACTAATGGCCCTAGATCCTTTACAAGCCTAGCCCATAGAAGTGCCCTGGCATCATGCCGCCCAACATTAGTACCCAGTGCCTGTATCAAGTAGAGCCACTGGAGTGATCCCCGGGGTGAACTTTCTATTTCCCATCCACTCATCAAGATTTATCTTGAAGAGGGCCAGTGAGGTGCTCTGCTTGACATGTATGGGAAGTCTATTCCAGAGCATGGGCAGTCTCTGGGTTATGAACCTGTCCCTCAAGCATGTTCTGTTGATTGTGGTAATGTGGTTGAGGTCTCTGGAACATGTGATGTGGAGGGATTGAGATTTCTTTAGATGTAGCATTTCTAACAGAGCTGGGTCAGACATGGCTTTGTAAGTCAAGCAGAGATTGCCTCTAAGTAGATGATATGGGACAGAGAATAGCTGGAGTTTTTTGAGTCTTTCCATGTAGGGCATATGTTTAAGGCCTAGGATCCTCTTCATGAGGTACTTTTGTGGCCTTTCCAACTGTTGCATGTGTTTAGTGAGGTACATGCCAAATGGGGCATTATACTCGATGATTGGCCTAATGAGGGAAGAGTAGAGGGAGATGATGACCTCTTTCTTCCTGGATGCAAAACCCTTAGTAATGAGATGTGCCACATATAAGTACTTTCTGACCACAGTGACAATGCTGACACACACTAAATAAAACAACAACCTGGTTCTGCAGTGGGCCAGGTAGATGTTTAAATTCAGAAAGTACTTTAAAGCACTAAGTACTGTTGCATACAATTATCTAAAAGCATTTTTTGTTCAGACAGCTAGTGACACGTTTTCTTGTTATATATCAAACATCAGGAGTCGGGATATTTATGCAGCAATTTAGGACTTTTTTTCTTTTTCTTTCTTTCTCTCTTTTTTTGTGGGGTATTTTTTTCCTCTGATACTTTCTGACCATCATGTTCTTAATTCCAGCCACTGCTCAAGCCAGATCATCCCCTATTGGTTAGAGCCTTGTGGCTCATTTTTTTCCTTGGGTGCATGGGGTGAGCAGAATAGTGAGGGGGCATCATCCCTGATGAAGTTCAGGGGGTTGCTGTAAATCCCTATCTTCTTAGACCATGTGCAGTAACCTTCTCAGGGTTGGACATGCAATGGGTGTGAGTGGCATCAAGTTGCAACCCCTCAAGACTGTTGTGCCCTCTTCAAGCAACGTTTTCTGGGATGTCTCTGGTTCCCACTGGGTCTCTAACATGGGACCATGTGCAACAGGTATGCATCCAACACTCTTCAAAAAGATGTGAGCAAGTTTATCCATGCCATTCCTGTTGACCTCTGCTCCAGTTACAACAGACACCTGAGACTGTAGGTCAGCTCACCTGGTTAAAACTTAGTGCTTTATAAATTTATACTATGGCTATGCAGTAGTAAATAAATGTTAAAAAGTTACTTCCAGATGAGAAATAAAATAATGTACTCTATGAAGTTCAAAAAACATACATGAGAACCAAATGAAATATTAGACATTTAATGCACAAGGCTCAATTTTTTGGCATAGAATTCTAATTTTAAAAATATTGATTCAGAACTGAAAAACACAAATATCCCAGAACCATTACTCAAGAAAAAGTCACTTATATGATATATATGTTATATTAGAAAATGTATACTAGACTATGGAGATCCATTAAACTTGTCAGAGGAGAACTTAAAAGTATTAGAGAATGATCGAGATAAGAAAATCAACAATGTACAAGAAAACAGTACAGAAAAAGGCAGATTCATCACCAGATCCAAAGCAGAAATGGGAAAAAAGGACATGGTATAGAGTAATAATATCAACTTGAAAATAACTTCAACAGATCGAAATTGCAGGGGTAAATACATGATTAAGACTGCTAGCCCTGCCCTTATAAACATGTGCGAGTTGCAAAAGGGTAAATCACTTCACAAGAATATGTAAAAAAAAAATACCTGACAAGAGCAAATACTTCAGAGCAAAA
The DNA here is from genome assembly GCF_019279795.1 of Protopterus annectens. Taxonomy (NCBI): domain Eukaryota; kingdom Metazoa; phylum Chordata; order Ceratodontiformes; family Protopteridae; genus Protopterus; species Protopterus annectens. The sequence goes on along the minus strand of NC_056732.1, from coordinate 1,002,545,118 downwards.
CTCTGATTAGACTATCAGAATATCAAAAAACTGCTTCCAAAATAAAAGATTAATAAATCCAGCAGAAGAGTCAGGATCAAATAATGGAAGTGAGAACCCAGAAACAAGCAGTACCCATATATACATATATATATATATATATATATATATATATATATATATATATATATATATATATAGGTTTACTATCACATAGTGGATCGCACTTTGTGTGATCAACATATGTGCGAAACTCAGTTAGCAGAACCATAAGTATGATTACTACATTGTCAAACCCTACAATAGCAAACATTCGCTATAGCAAGGTTCAACATTGTAGTGCAGTTCGCACTATAATGGGGATCAGGAAATGTCCCCTTTCCCTCGGTGTAGTGCAATCTCAGAATTTGTATATATAAGTAGGGGGGTGGGGGGTGCAGGGGGGCTTGCCCCCCTGCAAAACGTGATTTACAATGTTGAGTGGATGTGAGCACTTCATCAAAAAGTCGGCATATTCGACATTCGACTTTACTGAAATGTTCAGTTTGGTATTTACTATGTTTGATATTCTGATTTCCGAACAATTTGTTCAGACATCTTCACACTCGAACAAAGTGCATTTGAGTATGGAATAGTAAACCTATATATATGCATTATACCATAACCTGAATCAGAATAAACCAGAAGCAGATGCCTGCATCAGAAACATGCATATAGATTCAAGTGAATCAGTCAGCACTGTGGATGAAGGAAGTATCAACATCCATGGATGCATGTTTAACTCACTGAGGACTCATTTCACATGTTATATTGCATGTGATTCATCCCATCAAACAAACTTGAAAGATGAGTGTTTTACAGGAGTGCAAGGCTCCTGTATCCCCATGTAGGGGGAAAATGCCCATAAACTTAACTTGTATATAAAAACTCTGCAGCCTTACAAATACACAAGAAATGAGAAACCACTGCTACAGCATGCTTCAAACAATATTGGTAGTGATTTGATGAACATGGGGAGAGTTGAACTCAGCAAATGTTTTCTGGGGATATGGGAGTCAGGGAAGAGTCTAAAAACTGTATAAACCTGTAACCAGAAAGGTTTACAATTAAAGTTCTAAAGAACTACAAGCAATTGTGTAGATATTCCATACAAATGCTACAATAAATAAATAATAAAACCATTATGCCTACAAGGAGGGTTGGCATAATGGTTAAGGTGGGTACCTCACAGACACAAGGTACCTATGAACCTAAAGGTTCTTGCCTACTCAGCTAACCTACAGAAAAAATACTTGGATTTCTTCAAATTCTAAATAAATTATGTAATTCTAATAATTAACAAACTAAACAGCTTACTTGAAAGATATGATTATTTACAGGGATTGAGAAATTAAGAACTTCCTGGTAGTACTCCATATCTATGTCTCATTCCTTCTTAGAGCTGAACTGCACAAAATGATCTTATTCAATCTGAAGGAAGGGGATGAGAAAGACATTAAAAACTATAAAAAAATGAGCACAGGAGAAAAAATAGACAGGATCACCTCTAGACATAAAGTTAATTAATCCAAAACCATCAGAGCAGATCAAAGTAAAAGCAATTCAATCTATAGCAATCAGATCAGGTTAGAATATACAAAGGAACAAAGCATAGGAAAAAAAACAGTCCAGAGGGAAAGGCACATAACACTAATGCTTGATTATGTCTTAATGAAAATGAATGCAAAAGCAGAATTTACAACTTGATGGTAGTATCTAGCATATTATACCAACAAACCGTTTTTGCTCCCCGCCTGTGGTTATTTCCTCTGTAATTAACTAATATCACCATCATTAACTTAAGTGCAAAGCAATCAGCATTTGGTTCTCTGTTGGAGTTTTTAAAAATAATAAATAAGTCAAGGAAGTAATTATTATTTTTTCATGTCTGCACCTACTTTTACAGCCATCTAGAACTGCCTTCTGCAGTGCCTGTTCTGTTTGTGGATTTTATTTTACTGCTTTTATTTCTGGTTTTGAGAAATCTCCAGGCCTGAAGTTTTCCCACTCATTCACACAGTTCCTGTTTTGCTTTTTAAACTTGGTAGCTTTTGTTTAGACTGCTCCTACAGTAAATTTAGCTTTAGAAGCTCATCCCCATTTTAGCTCATATACTCATTCTACTGGAAACTGAAAGATTAAACTGGGAAGGCCCTCCCATTGACTTCTAAAGCCAGAGTTAGCCTCAGTTTCATATCACTGCACTCAGTGGACATTGCTATATTCAGAGTGTTACTCCCCTCTTTCCAGATTATTTTTGAAATCTGGTAGTGTAGTCCCAGATCTTACAATCAGTGGAGGGTCTGGGAAATGCTTTTCAGGAATCAACTTGGGATTACTGCTTCTATTTTTCTCCTGGTGAGAGAAGGCGCAGTAGGACATTATATTATTGCTGAAGACTGCTGTTGTATTTTCAAAGTGTTTATTGCATTTTGTCTGCATTTCATGAATGGAAAGTATATTTGTTTTTTTCCTTTGTCTAGCTGTTGCTGGTCTGCTTTGAAACCACCATTAAGTGTGGGTTCGTCATTGCTGGCCTGTCTGCCTTAGAATCACCTTGTAATTACTTATTGTAGCTAGTTCTTTTATTTGTTTCTGGTACCTTTTCACTTTTGGCTATCTAAAGTATGTTTTTACATAAAGAAGGCTGGGACTGCAATTCTCGTGGCAGTAGAAGGGTAGCTGGTCTATCTGAGTTGGGAAACATAAAGCCAGGCTTAAACTGAGATTGTTTCATTAACTAGAGGGCTTTTTAATTTGTTTAGTCACTTCTATGAGTTTATAAATTCTACTGCTCATCTTGCAACAACATTTAGCAGTCCCTTATATAGATGCAAGCACATACAAATTAAATATCCCCTATAAAACGTTCTATACAACTTTAATTAGTACTTATTTGTGCAAAGTAGCAACTTGTTCTTGTGCTGAGGAGAACTGGCACACAAATTTAGACATACATAGCCAAGCTGTAGTTCTACCCTCACTGTGTCCAAGTTATCCTGCTGTAAAAACCTGCTGTACCACCCCCTTGAAGTTCACCTAAAAAACACCCAAAACTATGGATGGGCACTTTCCCAATTTCTACACTGCCACCTTAGTAGATATGGGCATCTTGAGACAATGTAGAAATCACATCATGTTCACTGACAAACAACTAATCCTTAGATAAACAGATACAGTTTGTAAGAGATGTTACTACACAATGTCACTGGAGGCAAGACTGTCACACAAAAACATTCAGAATAATCAGGCTGTCATCAACATAAGCATTACACTCACCTCACATATTACTGACCCAACATATACTGTTGCACTTACAAGCAACCTTTCTAACCCCCAACAAGGATCTCCTAGACATTTGTCCTACAAAAAGAATCCTCAGGAACTCCAAACTCCACCAAAAACAAAACCTATACAGCCAAACACTTTGGAGACTTAACCAGGACTGTAGCTATTTTTTTCAAACTGCACTTTAAGGTAAATTCCAAAGACTTAGACGTATATGTAGTAATGAAGTAGAATTTAAGGAAGAGTTTAAACACATGGGGAATAGATTTAAACAAAGAGGGTACAATAAAAATGTTATAGATCAGGAGATACTGAAGGTATCAAGCATGAAAAGAAGTTTAAATCCTGAATCTGAGTTTCATGATGAGAACACTGGTAGAATAGTTCCTTTAAGGTTTATTACTACATTTGGAACTAATACCTATAAATTTCAAGGTATAATTAACAACTTTTGGCATATTTTGAAACAGGATCAATTTTTTGGTAGTTATCTTATGGAATATTGTAAATTTGGGTATAGAAGAGGTAGAAACATAGGGGAATCACTTTCATGGTATAAAAAATGGAGTGTAATAAAATAAAATTGGGTACCACAAGAGAGTGTAACCCTTGTGGTAGATGTACATATTGTAAAATTATTCCTAAAACTAAATCTTTTACATCCATTAATACCTCCAAGGTTTATGACATGCAACATCTAATAACTTGCAGGACAGAATGGATAGTATATATGGCAGTATGTCAATGTGGGGACTTTTATGTGGGCCAAACATCAAGATCCTCCAAACGTAGAGTGGCACTGCATATAAGTGACATTAAATGTCAGCGGGTACGAAGTGCCCTATATAAACATAAAATGGATCATGTCACGGCACACTTTATATTTATAGACATTGACACAATATGTAGCATTAATATGAGGAAGACTGAAAAACATTTATTGTTGGATAAAAAGGAAAGAATGTGGATTTTGAATTTAGGAGCTTTATATAAACCTGGTTTAAATGAGTTTCTTTAAAAAGTAAGGTTTATGGGTAAATAAAACAAAAAGGTTACTAAGGACAGTGATATACATAGGTGTATATGTGTATTAATTACATTAATGATATATTTGTATTTTTCTGTATTTTTTCTGTATTTTTTATTTTTATTTTTATATTATATATTGGTGCTTGTTTAGAATTTGGGCATGTCTCTTTAAGGGGGACATATTTAATGTTGTGATGAAGGCACTGGGTATAATCCACCGATGACACCTAAGAGATGAAACCAGTTTGGAGTGTGTATTTTTGCTGTCTGCGAGCTATTAAAGTTATTTGCTCCTTCAAAAAAAAAAAATGGAGTGTGTATTTTTGTCTGCGAACTATTAAAGTTATTTGCTCCTTCTGCTGTATTTAAAGCTTATTTTTGGCTGATGGTGTTATGGTGCAGTGCCAGATTTACTTTGTTGTTTATATATATATATACATATATATATATATATATATATATATATATATATATATATATATATATTATTTTTTTTTTTTTGATGGGGGCATTCTCAAACTCTGTCTTATTCTTGGGTTCCTATTAGAACCTCGAACGCTTGAAATGTCGAATGTCATATGGTCGACACCATGTTGTTGTGTCTTTCAGCTTTTCCCGGTTAGGGGTCGCCACAGCAGAACTCCTGTCCGCTAATGATTGGCAGTAGATTTTTACGTGCCGAGTTGCCAGCTCTGGCGCACAACCTTCAACGAAAGTATGCCCATTCACGAATGTCTCCACACAGAAGACGCTTATGATCGACATTTCAAGTGTTCGAAGGTTAAGCATAATGGCGCAGTTCAGTGCAGAATGGGAGAAGTTCCCTTTTCTGCACTGAAGTGCGATCTCGGAGTTGGTATATTTAAGTAGGGGTGTGGGGGGGTGCAGCCCCCCCCACCTGGGGTGTGCAGGGGGGCTTGCCCCCCTGCCTGCTCCGTTAAGGTAAGTTTTTTTTTTTTTTTTATTATATATTCGAACTTTCGAACTTCGATCATATGTTGTCGAACATATGAGATTCGAAGTTTTGAAAGTTCAGTTATATAATATAGACCCTTATTCTTCAGCTTTTTCCTACATCCTTTTAATGCACTCTAACTTGCCAAAACTGCAGCATAGCATCTATGGAGGAAATAATTGCATTAAGACTAGGTGTGAGGGCTGCTAGGGCATCAGAAGCTGCAGTTTTCTGGATGCTCTGAGGTGCATTTTAGAGCATTTTGTACAACCTGCTGAACTAATGATGATCTGAATAAAAATTATAACTATGGAGCAAATTCAGTCTTATTTTTTTCTGTCAGGGCAGGAAAAAAGTTGTGTCCAAAGCTTAATGTTCAAAGCTGACAAAGCATTAGTTTCTGACAGAAAGAGAAGACAAATGCTTGTGAGGATACAAATCTATCCTGGAATAAAGCTGCATCCCTACTCAATAAAAGATAAGGTAGTTAGTTACCTTCTGTGTATTCCTCTGGTGTTGGACTGGAATGAAAGTAAAGAAACAAATGCCCACAGTCATATTTCAAGTTGCAGTCATCGTATGTACCGTATGCCTCCTCAGACCACCCACCAAAAGACAACCACTATCTTCTGTGTATCCCTCTGACATCAGGCTTGGATAAACGTGAAAGAACAAATAGAGCACTGTAATATTTTTCAACTTGTAAGTATCCAAGTATATATACAATATGCTTTCTTACTTCTACCCCAAAAGATAGCAGTCTGTATACACATCTGATATCCAAATGTGAGGAAAGTAAAGAGTGATTACAGTAATGTGTTATGTATTCCAACCCACTGCTGCCAGACAGTGCACTGCCTTTGACAAGCTATAAAGAATTGTGATGCATACCTGGGAGTATTGATTGTGAAGACATTGCAAGAAATGATGACCACATTGTCTACAATCAGCAAATAAACTATATCCTTCTATGCACGCCTGTGAGCTGAGATGCCTTTAGGCTAAGTAGGGTCTAGGCCAGAGTATTTTATTAAGCCTGTAGAGCATGGGATATGGGGCTGCAATGCCCCAGGAAGCTCTGGAGGCCTAGATGCTTTATGATGTACTCTATGCCTTACTTTGAAAGATAATGAGCGTTTGCAGATCGTTTTTACTACTACGTTGAAGTGTTATGTAAACTTATCAATACTGTGCATGCCCACAAGTAAAGATGATATTTTTCACATGCACTCAAGATGCACAAGCATGCACACATGTACTGATATTGCTCTGATAAGCTAAGTCTATTCAAAATATAGAACACTGCACGCTTGCCTTCAGGTAAACAGGAGTAATGATAATTCACCTATGGCATGTCTTTGAGGTGTAGGAAAAGCCAGACCAGTTAGATAAAAACCCATCTTAGATAAGGAAGAAGTACAGACTTCAAGCAGAAAGAGTCACAAACAAGAACTCAGAGAAGCAAGCACTGTGAGCCATACAGTCATCATGCCACTCTGTCAGTGATCAATTACTTTCACACACATCCTGCCAGACCACCAAAGATAGCCGCTTCTTGTGTGCAGTACTGATGGTTGACCATGATGGTAAGAGAAATAAATTATGGTCAGTTCATTACTTTTAATTAAGGACTGTTTTAACTAAGCAAACAACAAAAAGAGTTAGTTTCTAACTTCATGTGTAGACACACTCCCTAGCCAACAGGTATAGCCACTTTGACTGTGTTAGCCTCAGATGTCTGATTGTGACAAAGGTAATGGCCACTGAAATGCATGTTAAGTCTGTTTCACACAAACCATGTCAAAATGGTCTTACTTACTTCACACAAATCACCTTAGCAAAGCCAGAGTGTGCAAATGAACCTACAAAGGAATATCCAAACATGGTACTGCTCAGTGCTGGAAGCCTTAACAAGAAACTCCATTCACTGCAAGCTTTCATCTCCCTGGAGAGTGTAGACATCTGTGTAGTAATGAAGAAATGGTATAAAGTCATGGAGCAGCAGTACAAGATTATAATGCCTTTCACCCCTTTAGACCAACTATGGCACAGTATGGAACTAAAGGTTGAGGACTGTTAGTCTGCATTCAAAGCAACCTGATATACAGACTAGTTAAAGTGCATGATGACCAACTGGAACTCATATATGTGCAACATACCATAAACAGGGTCTCTTACTATATCCGTGCACCCTATAGGTCCACTACATGCCCCAGAAAACACATACTATCTATTTGAATGTACTAGAGTCTCTTACTGTTGAACCCAATATGATCTTCATATGGTATCTCAACTACACCTCTAGAGATTAGGAATCCTACCCGATTTTAATGCTCAAGCCCAGTCATTCCTAAACTTTATTAATAGCAGCATCCTGGAACAGTTGGTCCATTCTCCTACCAGGGGTACAAACATCTTTGACTTTGTACTCACAAACATTGGGAAGCAATGTTTCTCACTCAATGTAACATCCTCGCTCATCAGATCTGACCATAAGCCAGTATTACTTGAAATAAAAATTAAATCTGGGAAACCAGTAAAACCACAAATCTTTAGGAACTGTTCTAGGGCTAACTTCTCTCTACTAAACCAATACCTTGCTTAATTCCAAGCACCTCCAAATCCAGTAAGCACCAGAGCATATGCTGAGGTAATTACAAAATCCCTGTATAGCCATATTGATAACTGTACAGAGCAAGCTGTGCCCACTTGTACTAAGAATAAGACAAACTCAAAAGACAAGTCACCCTGGTGGAATCACAATATCAATCGATATACAGCAAAAGAAAAAAAAATCTTGGCAAAGTATACTAAAAGCCCCCTGACCAATCTAAGCAGGCAGCTAAGAGGGTCAATTAATGCTTCAAAATTTTGAAATGAAAATTTGAAGAAAAAATAGCTTCTCAGAGAAATGACAACCACAAAGCTTTCTACAGCTATAACCGTAACCTCAATGGAAATACACAGTAATGCACAGAACTTATTGCAAATGGCATCACCCACATTGAGCCAGAGGTTTTTGCCAACCTTTTGGCTGACAGGTTCAACTCAAAATTTCCCCTCACCTCCCCGCATAGTCCAAAGTAAATACCACATACCAGTATCCCCCAACTATTACTAGGGAACAGGTCATCAATGTATCAGTGGGCCCCGATAACATTCTGTTAAATGCTAAATAGCATGAAATTTGATCTCTCTTGTTCACTTGAATCACTTTTTAACTGGAGCCTATAGTCAGGTTTTGTGCCCAAGGAATTGAAGATGGCTGCATTATTTCCCTGCACAAAGAAGATCAAACCATTGATCTAGATAACTACAGGCCCATAAGTTTGACCAGTCTCATATGTAAGGCCATGGAAAGAATCATCATGGACATGATAAACAAGGACACAGCAAACCTGCAAATGCTGGACCCATCACAATTCGGCTTTGTTAAAGTAAGATCATGCCTATTAAATCTGGTGGATGTTTTTGACAGGGTCACCAAAGCAATGGGTGAGGGCATGACTGTGCACACAGCTTACCTCAACCTGGCCAAAGCTTTTGCTACAATACTCCACTCGGGTATTATAGACATAATAGACAAGCTCTCTAAATTAGGTATAAACCCTTTTCTCACCTGCTGGGTAGCCAACACTGATAGGACTCAGGAGGTCAAAACAGGTGAGGCTACCTCCACCAAAGGCCAGTCACTAATGGAGTTCCCCCATGGCTCAGTATTGGGCCCACTCCTTTCTGGCATCTATTTCACTGAAGTGGAAGCCAATTCTGAAGGTTTATGGCTGATTAAGTTTACACTTGATTGCAAGCTGAGGGTTATCATTGACTCCCCTGCAGACACTAGCATTCTTCCAGAAGGCCTATCTGTGACTAACAAATGGTGCCACAGTCATAGTCTTAAACTTAATGCTAAGAAATGCATAATTATACCCTTTGGGAAGTCAACCATCCCATCTAATTACATGTTGATAATAACACCCTAAGAGTCAACATAGTGGTCAAGAATCTGAGTATGCATGTAGACAGCAACCTTACCTTTGAACACCATGTTGCCACAGTGGTCAGAAAATCCATTTATGTTATGCAAATTATAAGTAAGGGCATGGCATCTAGGTCCAAAGAGGTCATTATCCCACTGCACTCTGCCCTTATCATACCAATCAAAAAGTACAATGCTCCTTTTGGTATGTACCTCACCAGGCATATGCAGCAACTAGAGTGATCCCAGAAGTTCCTTACAAAAAAGAATGCAAGGCGTAACAAACCTGCCTTACCTTATACAGAGTGACATAAGGCCCTCTCCCTTTACTCAGTCTCCTAAAGATTGCTGAGGGGTGATCTATGCCTGGCTTACAAGGCATCCATAAACCCCACACTTATGAATCCCTTGCATATTCATAAGTCAAAAAGTACCAGAAATACAAGGTCTAAGGACCTGAATTTTATCTGTGACTTAATCAGAACATGCTGGAGAAACAGATATATGTCCCAGAGACTGCCCCTCCTATGGAACAGAATTCCCATCCATGTGAAGCTGAGTTTGTCTATCACTCAATTTAAGTGCAACCTAGACCAGTGGTTGAAGAATAGGAAATTTATACCAGGCCTGGCACCCATGTCCATTATGGAGAAAGGTAGCTTATAAATGCCTGTCCCTTAGTGTCCTATTTGGATACAGGGCATTATTATTCTTTTGGGAAAACTTGGCTAGGCTTAGTAAGGTTCCCCAGGTCATTAGCATATCATCAATCAATGAATCTATGAATCAGAGTAATGAGCTCATTGTTAGCATTGTCCCTGATTCCAGAGCTCAGAGCTTGCGACCTATGGGCAATACTAATACTTGGTGACTCCATTTTTCAATTTTAATGATGAGAAAATGTAATTCATTTACAGGCATCAACTGTCTAGAACTTTCTCAGTGTCCTTTTTTACTGGCTGCATTTCAAGTGTGTGGTATATCTTCAAAAAGACTGCTTGCAGATATCCAGTTGGTATGACCCTATATCATTTAACACAACAGTGTAATTCATTTGATGAAAGAAAAATGATTTTGAGGCTCCATAGTAATGAATGAAAGTGGTAGCCAAGTACCAAACAATCTGCTGGATTCAGCAAGACCTCCACGGTGTAAAGGACTAGTGCAGGAGCTTCAGCAGGCAATATGTCTGCCGTGCGATCCAGGAATAAGCTGTGGGGACGTGCACGAGCACTCCTGCACTAGTCCTGCATGGACTCAGCCCCTGTATGCAAATTACCCCATTTGCAGGTGAAATCCATGCAAATGAGGTGAATTTGCGATCAAGGAACCTGGAAGCCAGCCATGCAGGACTAGTGTAATCTGCAGAAATGTACTCTGTCAGTAACCGAGTACATTTCTGCAAACTACAAAACAGAGCCATGACAGCACCAAATAAAGGGTGGATATTATGTAGAAAGCATGCCAATGGCCAATACATGGCCACTGGCATTGAAAACGGTTGCAAAAATAAAAAAAATTAACTTTTATTTTTTTTAGCCGATCTCGGCTGTTTAAGCGTAGAGCAGCAGCTTGCAAACGGGATTGGGCGAAAAATAAATAAACCCCCCCTAAAATAAGCATTCTAACCAAAATCACTATTGTGCCATTATACTCAATGGCAAGACAACATGGTCAGTGAATAGTGGTTGCAAAGGGGGGAGGCTCAGTGTGAGACCTGTAACTATGCATCAACAGGCAATCCTATGCAAATGAGGGGAATGATACTGAATCTCAGATTTCCCCTGCATGCTAGTCAGCACCCAACAGTGTAGGAGCAGGAATAGCTTGGTGCAAGCCTAGGAGTTAGCTGACATCATGTCAGGCATACTGTAAGTGGATTGGAGCCCTGTGGCTCAGGTTTGTCCTTAGCTTAGCAGAGCTAAGCAAGGGTGTGTGTCTGAGGCTGCCTAGCACTCTTTACATTGCCTAAGTAAGTGTGCGTGCCGTGCACTGGGTTTTAAAGTGGAAAAAAAAAGTAAACCAGGAAATAGCAGCTCTGTGCAACATTTGAGCACTGTGTTTGCCCGGCGCACCCCTGGGCTTAAACAGGAAGGCAATGGGAAGGGAAAACAGCAGTAGGAAGGTAATCAGGGAGAACTAGCATAGCTGGCAGGTGAAATGTATCAGAATCAGCCAATTACATAGGCAACAGACCAGCCCAGCCCAGAACACTACTATAAACTATGCAAATATCTTTCCCTCTGTTTTTTCCCACATACTCTATACCACCGGTGTATACAAGCGGGGAACGTTTAACAAACAAAAACAACAAAATGATAGGGGCTGCAGCAGCTATCAGACATCAACATGTGGAAGAGGCTGAGGGTGGTGAGGATGAGAATGCTGTCGACCAACCCACAGTGAGGAGAAGGAGAAGGGTGTACAGACCCAGAATAACCTACCAGGGGCCACATGAGCTGGAGACAGTGGAGCACTATAGGGTGGACAGGGACCTCCTACAGTAAATTGTTGAGCTGTGCCAACCACGCCTCACACTCAGAACTAACAAAGAGGAACCCATCCCAGTGGATACCAAGGTATGTGTAGGCCTAGGAATACTAGCCACAGGTACCTCCCAAAGCCCAACTGGGGATATCATGGGAATCTCACAGGCATCAGCATCCAGGGTATTCCACCAGTTCCTGGATGCCATGTCAGCACATGCCGGTGAGCATGTATATTTCCTCAACACCCGTGAGGTGTAGGCCAGCAATATGCGTCTCTTCCACCAAATAGCAGAATACCCTGAGGTGGTGGGTGCTATAGAATGCACACACATATGCATCAAAGCACCACCCGGTGAGCGGGGTAGGGTCTACAACAACCACAAAGGCTTCCCCTCCATCAACTACCAGGTGGTGTGCAATGCCCAGGGCATTATAATGAATGTGTATGCTGGCTGCCCTGGAAGCTATCATGATTCCCACATCTGGCATCTGATGCAGCTGTACTAGAGATTTGACAATGGGGACATCCCTTACAGTCACCTAGTGGGGGATGCTGGTTATGCACTGGAGCCGTGGCTGATGACAACCATCAGAAATGCACACACACCTGAACAGGAACTTCATAATGAGGCACACGCACAGACCAGAATTATAAGAGAGCGTGTGTTTGGAATGCTCAAGTCATGGTTCTGCTGCCTGGACACATCTGGTAGAGCCTTGCAGTACTCACCAGCTACATGTACTCAAATTATCATCATATGTGCCACGCTACACAATATGATAATTCGGAAACAGCTGCAGCAGAAACAGCATGGGGCAGGGCCACACAGCCCCCCCTAATGCCAAGGCCTGTACAGGCACAGAGTGACTCAGAGGAGGAACAACCTGAGCCTGCCCCAAGTAAGCAGATGGAGGCGTGCCCAGTATGCCCTGGCCTTGGCAAAGAGGCAACGCATAGCACATACACTGACACAGTAGGGACCTAGGGAATGACACATCTCTTTGACTCGCACATACAGTAAAAGGGATGCCAAACACCATACTACCTGTGCTCAACCATGTATAGGGAGTGTACTATGTGCATCTAACATAGGCAGCCCTCCAGCACCATCCTCAATCCTGGCACACCCACAAGGTAAGTCACTCTCCTTACCAATTACCGAATGGAGTAGTATGTGTTGTTACTTGTATCTATGGTATGGATATGAGCATGCAAGGGAATCGGGTGGCTGAATGGGATGCCAACAGATAGTAGACACCTATAGTGGCAGCATGAGATCTGTAAAATATACTGGTGTCACCATAGTAGCCAGTACTACAAATGGTGACAAAACCCACTGCAGGAAATGTGCTGGGCCACATGTGTGTCCATATGACACACACATGCCAGTCAGGGAGGTTCACATACCCAACAACAGTCTCAGCCAGCAGGAGAGGTGTAGACAAACACAAACAAAGGCTGTGCTAAGGCCTCTGAATGATGCCTATGTGCACCCTCCCCGCCAGGCCTACACAGACAGACTACATCAGGTCAGGCAGTGGGATGTTAGTTCTGAAATCTAGGAAGTCATAAACTAATATGTAGGTCAATAAAACCTAAAATCTGTAATACACTGATATGCCTCTAGTCAGCATGATAGGTTAAAATACAGAATGAAATGGAGTACCTGACATACCAGTACAGTCATAGCAAATATGTACAAGTGTCAGGTGTGCCTCCCAATCCTATGTGGAAATATAGAAAGAGTCAGGTGTGCCCACCCAATCCTGTGTAGACATGTAGAAACAGTCAGGTGTGCCCCCCCAATCATATGTAGAAATGTAGAAACAGTCAGGTGTGCCCCCAATCCTGTGTAGAACTGTAGAAACAGTCAGGTGTGCCCCCCCAATCATATGTAGAAATGTAGAAACAGTCAGGTGTGCCCCCAATCCTGTGTAGAAATGTAGAAACAGTCAGGTGTGCCCCCCAATCCTGTGTAGAAATATAGAAAGAGTCAGGTGTGCCCACCCAATCCTGTGGAGACATGTAGAAATAGTCAGGTGTGCCCCCCCAATCATATATAGACATGTAGAAACAGTCAGGTGTGCCCCCCCAATCATATGTAGAAATGTAGAAACAGTCAGGTGTGCCCCCAATCCTGTGTAGAACTGTAGAAACAGTCAGGTGTGCCCCCCAATCCTGTGTAGAAATGTAGAAACAGTCAGGTGTGCCCCCCCAGTTCTACGTAGACATGTAGTAACAGTAGGGTGCGCCCCCCAATCCTATGTAGAAATGTAGAAACAGTCAGGTGTACCCCCCAATCCTGTGTAGAAATGCAGAAAGTCAGGTGTGCCCCCTCCCTCACTCCTGTGTAGAAATGTAGTAACAGTCAGGTGTGCCCCCTCCCCCAATCCTGTGTAGAAATGTAGAAACAGTCAGGTGTGCCCCCAACCCTACATAGAAATGTAGTAACAGTCAGGAGTGTCCTCCCAATCCTATTTAGAAATGTAGTAACAGTCTGGTGTGCCCCCCAATCCGATGTACACACATTGTAACAGTCAGGTGTGCCCCCAAATCCTATGTAGAAATGCAGTAACAGTCAGGTGTGCCCCCCTCCAATCCAATGTAGACATGTAGTAGCATGTATGTGAAGGTATAATACCGGTGGTGCACAGATGACCTGAGGTGGCCAAGGTAGCAGGACAGATTGTAGCATTTGTACTGTATGCAGGTATGTGTGTGTTAGGTTGGTGTGTGTTTTATATTGTGTGAGAGTGGGCAGTATGTATGCATGTTGAGGTTTGACCTGGTGGCCATTGTCCACTACTGCCGATTACAGGGCCAAGTCCTCACAACTGCAGTGCCAAAGTCAATTCCCCCAGTATAACACATGCTAGCAGTAAGCCATTGTAAATGTATGGAGGTAATATGTATCACCATCTGAAAGATGGACATGGCATGACTGTTGGGCTAGATATACAAGCAGTACACAGGGAAAAGTACCCCAGACATACAGTATATAATGTGTAACCATGAAATGGACACACCCTTGGAATTGTACATACAGGTATGCATCACATTATCTGGGCTTGTAGTAAGGAATACCGATGTTGTCTGGCCGAACACTTGCAGATCACAAAGGTAATAGGACTGGTGTATTGGGAAATGTCTGTTGTCCCTGCACAAGCTAGCAAAACTGGAATGCCCCATGCATATCTGTGCATCAGATGCAAGTAGTGTCCATAGCACACATGCACCCAGCTCACCCAAACATCACTCACAGGTACCTCTCTGGTCTTATCCCTGCTGTTGGGAATGGGTACAATATGACCCCCACCAATGTATGGCCATAATGAATGAATGCAGCATGCAGTGCAGGTGTCCCATGCAGGTGTGTCTCTAGCTGTAAGTAGCACCCTGTCAGCATCCACACCACCTGATCAATACTGATAGAAAGTATTGGCATGAACACCTGGCACACCTACCCTGTCACCCCAGGGGAATATACTGTATGGCAGTCTGGGACTGTAGGACTGACTGAATGCAATGGCCTGCTACAGCTGGCCTGCATCACCACCAAATGGCCTACAGGCCTCTGCAAAAGGCCTGTGTCTCACCCGTACTGCCAAAGTATGTTATGTCATGGACACCCAAATAACAACATCACACACTCCACATAAGCCATATGCAAGGCCATGTAGACAAACCACAGTAACATGTCCACCATGTCCTACTACATGAACTGTGGACAAATACCAAAACACAGCTGTGATGAGGTGATAACTAT
This sequence comes from Protopterus annectens, assembly GCF_019279795.1. Classification (NCBI taxonomy): domain Eukaryota; kingdom Metazoa; phylum Chordata; order Ceratodontiformes; family Protopteridae; genus Protopterus; species Protopterus annectens. The sequence continues at coordinate 1,002,529,593 of NC_056732.1, read as the reverse complement.
AGGCAAAGTATCAGAGAATGTTTGCATAATGTATGGAAGAGGATAGAATAATAGAGGGGGGATGGGAGTATGGGCAGCATGGAATGTGCAAGGTCCGACACACAGCTGTGTGTACATACTATCCCTGGCTGCAAACACAAAAAATGGGTGGCTACAAACCTGCCCATACACCACAATAGGGGTAATGTCCTGACATATGACCCCTGCCTCTGGGTAACCTGTGTGAATCTGTACAGTTGTGAGGTATTGCCACAGCAAGATAAGGTCATATTGTCACATCGATGGATGTAAACATATGGGATCCTCTGCCAGAACTATACTAAGGTGCTGAACTGGATACACAGACCCAGCAGCAAGTGTCTGCAGCTCCCCCTCAAGAATGGCATAACTTTCCATGAATATGTAGGCGTTTGACCACAATACTGGACACAGCTGCATTCACCCTGTGTTCCCCAGGACATCACTGTGAGCAAAAATGTCCACCTGACAGTACTTGAGGACATAAAACATCACAGCGTATAACAGTACACATGTCTGAATACCTCTGCTAACACCAGTACCATGTAGCAGAAGCAGCACAGACACAATCACCCACAGTGCACACTATCCCTTGACCAGTTTGACCCCATACTGCCAACTGATCTATAGATATCCTGCAGAAACAGTTTGCTACCTGTAGGTGTAGAACACAAAGGTCTGCACTGGAGTACAAACTACCTGGAATGGATCCACACATTCAATACAGAAGGGCATACTGGGCATGCTCACACACTTAAACAAATGAAGCCCATGTCTGCCAACAACAGTGGACCATACATATTTGACAGTTGCAGATGTTAGTGCATACACTCCTCAGTATGCACCAGTCATGCTTTGCGCACACATTGGATAGGAATACAGACATATATCCAAGGACAACACATTATAATATGCCAAAAGTAGACATACATAGATGTGTGGAAGAGAGTGACAGTGACAAAGAGCCTTCCATCATGAGGCCTGTCCCAACCAGCACATAGCCAAATGCCTACAACCGCATGATGTGTAAATGCCACTCACTGTAGAATTTAGCCACTGGAATCCCTCAGCATTTCAGACTCTGTGGTGCAAGTGCTAGCTGTGCAACATGACTGTACAAGGCAGTAGTCATCTAGCAGTTTTATACATGCACCTGTAGAATATAAACCTGCATGTGTCTGAGTGTGGTCTGTCTACCTCTAGATGAATGGGTTATGGCCTGTGCACACACACTGCCCTCCCCATATTCCTACTATGACAAGCCTGCTGATGTCATTCACTTTGAAATACACCTTTGGGAAAAGAGTAGCCCAGTAATCCTCCTGGTGCATCTTATAACTGCGTAATGCTGTAGTGTGATAAACTAGTTGGGTAGGGGTTCTAATCCCAGACATGGCAACTGTGTGTGTGTGTGTGTGTGTGTGTGTGTGTGTGTGTGTGTGTGTGTGTGTGTGTGTGTGTGTGTGTGTGTGTGTGTGTGTGTGTGTGTGTGTGTCTGTGCAGGGAACAATGCTTTTTAGGCTAGTCACACTCACTACAATTCAAATGCCCTACTTTGACAAGCCTGCTGAAGTCATTCACTGTGAAATACACTTTTGGGAAAGGTGTAGCCCAGTAATCTCCATGGTATGTTCTATAACTGTGTAATGCTGTAGTGTGATAAACTAGTTAGGTAGGAGTTCTAATCCCAAGCATGGTAATGGTGTGTGTGTGCAGGGAGCAATTCCTTTTAGGCTAGTCACACTCACTTAATTCAAATGCCCTACTTTGGCAAAGCTGCTGATGTCATTCACTGTGAAATACACTTTTGGGAAAGGTGTAACCCAATAATCTACATGGCACATCATATAATTGCTTAATACTGCAGTGTGATAAACTAGTTAGGTAGGAGATATAATCCCAGACATGGCAACTGTGTGTGTGTGGGTCTCTGTCATGTGTAGGGGACAATGCTTTTTAGGCTAGTCACACTCACTACAATTCAAATGCCCTATATTGGCAAGCCTGTTGATGTCATTCACTGTGAAATACACCTTTGGGAAAGAAGTAGCCCAGTAATCTCCGTGGTGCATCCTATAGCAGCGTAATGCTGTAGCGTGATATAGTACTTTGGTAGGGGTTATATTCCCACACATGGCAAGTGCGGATGTTTGTGTTTCTTTGTCTGTGTAGGGGGCAATGCTTTTTAGGCTAGTCACACTCGCTACAATTCAAATGCCCTACTTTGGCAAGCCTGCTGATGTCATTCACTGTGAAATACACCTTTGGGAAAGGAGTAGCCCAGTAATCTCCATGGCACATCCTATAACTGCATAATGCTGTAATGTGATAAACTAGTTAGGTAGGAACGCTAATCCCAGACATGGCAACTGTGTGTGTAGGGAGCAATGTTGTTTAGGCTAGTCACACTCACTACAATTCAAATGCCCTACTTTGGCAAGCCTGCTGATGTCATACCCAGTGAAATACACATTTGGAGAAGGAATATTCCACTAATCTCCATGGCATGTCCTATAACTCCATAATGCTGTAGCGTAATAAACTAGTCAAGTAGAAGTTCTAATCCCAGACATGGCAATTGTGTGTGTGTCTGTGTTTGTCATTCGTATCCTGTGTGGAGGTGTATGTGAGTGTGTAACAAATGCACTCATTGTGGAGCTGGTTTTGCAAATTTCTTATATGGTGGCCCTATTATATGTCACAATGTCCACCTTACAAGGATAACACATGTGAAATACCCAAGAGGCTGGGGTGGCAATCCATACCCCTACATATGACACCAAGGCCTGGCAAACAAAGTTAGCAACCTTTGTATTACACAGAGAACACTCTCAACCCATGTCTCATACACAAACACACTTACCTAGGCAACAACCGGTATGTTGGTAGTACCCTGCATATTGCCCACAGATAGTAACCATGGTGTGATTGCAATGGACTACAGAGGGCATGGCACCCTGTCCAGCAGTACAATAGGCATGTAAATGCAGACAGTGTGCCTTCACTATATTCCCCACCGGATGCCTGCAACACCTGTGGTGCCATCAAATGTGACCCACAAAGGACATACCATGCCTTAAACACATGCCCTGTATGGACAGATACCACTGACACCAGGGAATACCTGGTGCAGGGTCAGCCAGCTGCCAATTACCAGTTCCCGGCACATGAGGCCAGGACAGGCACATCTGATAAAAATCTGTGTAGACAACATGGGCCAGACAACCCAGGTACAGTTCCACATGTCACTGTACATGCATGTGGGACATGTGCACATCCCAGACAGCGTCCATGTCATGGATGAAAGAACACATACATGACAAGCATTGCACAACAATGACCACACACAATAGTTACCCAGGTGACTGGATGGTGAATACAATATCCACCTGTGTGGGCTAATTGAGACACTACACCCCTGAGCCACACTGCAGACTATTGTCATTTGGCCTGATGCCATGATATACCCTTCACCTAGCCTTGTATGGCCTTCTGGCACAGTCAACCACTACACACCCATGAAGCAATGAACTCATGCATGTCAGTACCGGCACCCTGTGTCTGTCTGTCTTGTGTATGATGCTTTCAACCACATTCACACTCACTACAACTCTCACTGGCATACTGAAGCATGCTATCTGATGTCAGACACCTTCACATACCCTTTGCCCATATAACCTCCGGATAACCCCTGTGGTGCAAGTGATACCTGCATATTACTGTATTATGGCATACTAACTAGTTAGGAAGTGTATTCCTGACCCTGCCAAGTGTATCAATGTGTGTGAGTCCCTGAGAGAGTGTGGCTGTGTTGATGCTGACACCTGTTCATGTGGACAGGCGCGTGTACTACACCTTTCGTATCTCTACCATATGACTGCTGCAGATGTCCCTCACCATCACATATACGTTTGGACAACTCCTCAACATGTAAGCTATGTGGCACCTGCAATAACTGCATAGAGATGTGATAGCAATACATAGTCAGGGGTTTGAAACCCTGTACTGGTAGGTGTGTCACACAAACATGCTAAGGTTCTATTCTCCCAGCCCCTCCCTGACTTACTTTGTCTCTGTCTATCTCTCTCACTCCCTCTCTGGTGAATGTGGAGAACTACACCTGCTTTGCTTAGGCATCAGCTTGTGTTTTATAAGTGGTGCTCATGATCAGCTGATGGCCCCTGCACAAATTGCAACCCTCCTCTAGCTGATTGCATGTGGAACAGCTGTGGTAACATTCCCAAAGACAATTGCATGGAAACACACTCCAATATCTAGGAACATCATGTTGGTTTTGGGCTTTTTCATTCACTGTGAGCAGGACCTAGATCTGGTGTTTGGCAAACAGCATCACAGATGGATTTGGTATTTACCTCTAACAACATACACTGTGGAAACAGGCCAACACACAGGAGGGAGATGTGCCTGACATGACTACAGAATGTAAGTGTTGCTATTCTGCATTTGGAGTAATGTTGGTTTAACAGGGTATGTGTGGATATGGCTGGTCTACATGTTTTAATACCTGTCATGACAGTGCTATGTTTTTGAGGAAACCCCCATCTGTAGGGTCATCTGCACACTGGGCAGTGTGTGGTGCCTTTTGTTTCTTGTGTTACTCACAGAACACCTATCTGAGAACTGCAGAAACATAGTGTGAGGATTGCAGTCAGTACATTGTGACAGCCATGAGAGTTACTGACTTCATATCCCTCATAGGGCATATGTCACAACATGCCCTGTTACAACAGTAAATGTACGAGGTTATCACAGCAACATGTCAATATTGGCCCTGTGTTTGTGCCTTCAGCCACAACTCTGTCAACCTTTGTACATATGTCACGCAGTAAGAGGTGCATATGTTCTGTACACCATTATGTATTGACATCATATCTGATAACAAGCCAGTGAAATATCAGACTGCTACACATGTTATGTATAGTAGGGGTTATATTTGAGGACATAACATGGGCATTCTGTGGTTGTGTGTACAGTACTGAGGTCTGTGTACTTATGGTGATTGTCGACAGTGTGTGTATTGTGTGTACCTTGGCCTGTGTACAGACTGTGGTAGATGTCATTTTTCTTGATCCTGTTGTATCTGATATTGCATGCTGCTCGAGTGTATGGTACCCTATCAGCTTACATGTTTGTAGGGCACACATACACATGTCCCATACCACAGACAGGCACCAGACCACACTGTGTAGTGGCCCAGTATATGTAGGGGTATTGTGTGAGTGGCACAAATGAGGATGGTGTTGATCAGACAGTCCATATACTGTAATATTAAGCTAGCTTACCATATGTGGCTGTGTTCACATTGGCTGTGGGTATGCACTTCCACACAGGTGTCTGTTACTCTGTGCTGTGACATGCCTGTAGAGCCTGCTATAGTTGCAGGTACATGTGTATTCCCCCATAAGACATGTAGGCCAGTATTGTGGCAATCTGCCTGTAGCTTGCACAGTGCTTTGTTACATGCCTAGCAGCTTAGTGTACTCAGCCAGTGTTATGTTATGTCCAGATATTTGCCAGATGTACTGCTGCCAGGCCACCATAACTGTCATGTATTTCTGACAAAGCAATGGGATGCTGTACAGATGTATGTCACTAACTAATGGGTAGTATGTGGCCATGTGACCTCTGCACTAGTGGTTATTTTGTGTCAGAACAGACAGGAGTGTGTGAATGCGTAACCTATGGGGGCATATGCATTACAGTATTTACGTGATATACCCATCTACATGGCTGTTAACATCCACATTGTCAGGCTTGGTCCACATGTCTTGCACTATGGGGGTTCTGTGTATACCTCTGGACTGACCAGAGTGTGTCAGACTGTCCACAATTATTGGCCATATCTCTGCTGTAGTCCACAGGATCATTACTTTACTAGCAGTAGTACTGTACTATGATGTCCTTAGGATGTCTGTCAGTAGCCAATAGTGCACATGTTAAAAGCAGATGTGACCTCCCACACACAACATGTCTGTTAAGACAACCCCTATTACAGTAGCAACAGTCTACATATATACCTGCAATACATACCTGACATCCCCTTGCACTAAGAGGTTGGGACTATTGGGGCTGAGGTAGAACTCCACTCCATGTTCTGGACATATGATGAACATATATGTATATATAATTATCCATATATCTTATATATGCACATATATATATATACATATAACCACTCAAATATATACAGATAAACAGCAATATATGTCTACACATATACAGATATAGATACATATGCACATATACTTATCGATATCTACATATATATTGACAGTAACAGGTATATCAGAATAGATATGTATGCACATATAGTTATAGATATCTACATATATATCTACAGAAATAGGAATATATGTACACATGGGATGTGCATACATATATAGCTATATATATATATATATATATATATATATATATATATATATATATACATATATATATATATATATATATACATACAAAGAGATCTACACAAGGCCATATATATGATGCACAAAACAGAAGTGTATACAGACATATGTATGAATATACATGTGTATGTACATGTAGACATATATCAACATATGTATATATACATATATATATATATATATATATATATATATATATATATATATATGTATATATCCATATTCCTGTCATGTGTAAACATCACGGTTGTGTATACCTTCACAGATGTATCTTACTGTATGTATCTGATATGTGTACATTATGATAAAACAATATATGTGATACAACAGTCATATTAATAACAAGTAATACACAATTGTGGGAGTAAAGGCAATTGTTCAATACTAATCAATATGTGTATTGACAGATATATTGGAAAAACAACAGCTGCCTTCACAATGGTCATGGCATACTGGTTAAGTGTTGTGACTATAGTGTACAGGGTTCTGGGTTCAAGTCCTGCAAGGGCTGTTCATTTTGTTGCTGGGCAGAACAAGGGCTGTTGGATACAGAGTGGTTAAAGCAGTGTTGAGCAGCTTTAAGCATGTTTGAGTGGGCTTGCATGAAGCTAAGCAGTGCTAAGCTATGGGTAAATGTACTGGCACTTACACAGTGTAGGCGTTACTCACCAGCACACAAAGCAGCTTAGCTGTTATATTGGAGCAATGTTGATATGTGCTAAGCATGACTTAGCCCTGGTAACCAGTTCTAATCACCGAGTCCAATAACATAGCAGGGTAATGACATCCGGAATAAGTATATGTAATGTCATGTACAATACATGCACCTATGTGCTGTCATTACAGCAGCAAGGGGTGTGAGTGTCATGTCTGGGACACACAAGTATATGAGGCCTGTACAGCACTGTTATCCATGTGAATGCTGTACCTACAGGGGTAGGGTATGTGCTATCATACTGGCATGTAGTGTATCATGGTGGTACTACTGTTGACAGTGCTTTCCCAGGCAAGAGTAGAGTGCTACATGTAGTACTGACAACAGGCACACCTGCAGGTATAGCTGGACTCTGAGGCCTCCCTGTTGTGTCCCTGGTAAGTGAGCTGTGTCACAGTATATATCTCCTACTGGATAATGATCAGACATTTGGAATGTAACTGTAGACTACCGTCTGTACAGCACATGCTAATGAGGGCTTCCAACATGTAGTTATGGCATACATATTGTTGTCAAACATCTATCTGTCAACACATTCATCCTACTGCCTACTTGCCAAGCCGATGACTGTCAGTCCCTGTACAGATGTGCAGATAGCATGTATCCAGCTGGGATATGTACAGGCAACCCATGCTTGATTGACATTGACATGTCTGCCCAGCTGTATAAGAACTGGCACATATAGGAGACAACACCCTGTATGCGCCACATGAAAAGGGTACCTCCAGTACACTACCGCAGTCAATGGAACATGCTTGGGTACAGGTCTTCATCACAGACACTAACCATGTGTTGTAATACATGTTGCATACATGTCAACTTGATCACCTCAGTAGCCATGTGCAGGAGGCACCCAGAGGATTGTCTGATGCATGCCACTCTCACCCTGAGGGTCAACTCAGTGGTGTCTGTTGATAGATTGCTTGCTGCCACATGGCAGGTGGCAAGATACCACTGTACACACATCCCCTTCACAACCCATCTCTCCATGGACAACAGCTAGGTACACAGCTATGACCACCTGAAGCGATGTACCCCAGTACTGACACAGGTGTACATGTGCATTACTGAGGATAGCAGTGTCTGTGTGTTAGTAC